>NC_059221.1:36660140-36862640 GCF_020615455.1 Coregonus clupeaformis
TCAACTCCATCTGGCTGATACATTAAGATAGAATATGAATTTTGGTTCAAGTATGTTACATTTAATTAGGGTTTAGAGTCATAAGAAGAAGAAGAAAATTGCGTGCTGAAAGAGCTGATAGAATGGTTATGGTTTAATTGGTGATTTTCAAATGAATCATTTCCCATATTTTACAAATGTTTGTATAGAATTATTATTATTTGGGCAAAAATATGTCTGTTTTGAGTATCTGTTGATAATTCCGTCAGTGGCTTGTCAACTTCTGAAAAAATATTGTAATCAGTGTTCTGCAACATACTGTATTAAACAATTGAAGCATTTGCTGTGCTAGACCTAAGGGATAATGTTTGCTTTATAAATGTTGTTTTATGTTCTAAATCTAGAAAAACATGCCAAAATTCTAACGAAATTAGCCCTGGAGCATTTAATAGTGCTATAAAACAAAGCAAAAGTAAGTTTGGAGATTTGTATTACATATTTGAATAATCTAATGTTAGAATTAAACAATCAAGGCCTATAAACACTTTTTTGACAATAATTGTAAAAATGAAATGCCTTTTATGTGTCTGACGGTGTGATAAGGTGATGTTGAAGGAGTCAGGCGCAGGAGGGTAAATCACAGAAACAGGCTTTAATCCGAAAAATACAGGTTTACGCAGAAATGCGTCAAACACACTCCAGGGCACAAAACAGGTGCACTGGAAAATACAAGGCACACGGGAAAAATACTCCCGTCGATACCAAATACAAGAGCTCCACCGAACTACTAACCTCCACAACAAACAATCACCCACAAGGACAAGGGGGCAGAGGGAACACTTATACACGGACTAATTAGGGGAATAGAACCAGGTGTGTGTGATTGACAAGACAATTGATATGATGATTGGGGCGGCAGTGGTTAGTACTCCGGTGACGACGAACGCTGAAGCCTGCCCGAACAAGGAGGGGAGGCAGCCTCGGCGGAAGTCGTGACAGTACCCCCCCCTTGACACGCGGCTCCAGCAGCGTGCCGACCCCGGCCTCGGGGACGACCAGGAGGACACGGAGCAGGGCAAGCCGGATGGCGATGGTGGAAATCCCGTAACATGGAGGGATCGAGGATATCCCTCACCGGTACCCAGCACCGTTCCTCCGGACCGTACCCCTCCCACTCCACGAGGTACTGAAGGCCCCCCACCAAACGCCTCGAATCCAGGATGGCACGTACAGAGTACACCGGGGGCCCCCTCGATGTCCAGAGGAGGTGGAGGAACCTCCTGCACCTCAGACTCCTGGAGCGGACCAACCACCACTGGCCTGAGGAGAGACACATGAAACGAGGGGTTAATACGGTAATCAGGGGGAAGTAACAACCTATACGTAACCTTGTTGATTCTCCTCAGGACTTTGAACGGCCCCACAAACCGTGGGCTCAGCTTCCGGCAGGGCAGGGGGAGGGGCAGATTCCTGGTCTAGAACCAGACCCGATCCCCCGGTACGAAGACCGGGGCCTCACTGAGGTGACGGTCAGCGTTGGCCTTCTGACGACGCACGGCGCGCTGGAGGTGAACGTAGGCAGGGTCCCACGTCTCCTCCGCGCGCCAAAACCAGTCATCCACCGCAGGAGCCTCTTGGAAGCCTCAGAACCGGTTGGTAACCTAAAACACATTGGAATGGTGTTAGGTTAGTAGAGGAGTGGCGGAGAGAGTTCTGGGCATATTCTGCCCATGGCAAGAACACAGACCACTCCCCCGGCCGGTCCTGGCAGTAGGACCGCAGGAACCTCCCCACATCCTGATTTACTCGTTCCACCTGCCCATTTGACTCAGGGTGGAACCCAGAGGTCAGGCTGACCGAGACCCCCAGACGTTCCATGAACGCCTTCCAAACCTTGGACGTGAACTGGGGACCTCGATCGGACACTATATCCTCTGGCACCCCGTAGTGCCGGAAGACATGAGTAAACAGGGCCTCCGCAGTCTGCAGGCCCGTGGGGAGACCGGGCAGAGGAATGAGGCGGCAGGACTTGGAGAAGCGGTCCACAACAACCAGGAATCACAACAAACAATCACCCACAAGGACAAGGGGGCAGAGGGAACACTTATACATGGACTAATTAGGGGAACCAGGTGTGTGTGATTGACAAGACAATTGATATGATGAATGGGGTGGCAGTGGTTAGTACTCCGGTGACGACAAACACCGAAGCCTGCCCGAACAAGGAGGGGAGGCAGCTTCGGCGGAAGTCGTGACAGACGGAGTGAATCCAGTTAGTTGATTTTTATGAGGAAAAAACAATAACAAATATAGTATAAGTAGGTTGTTCCTTTACATTGTGTGATAACTGATACTTTAGTCTATCAAAATATACATTACAATTTTTGTTAATATTAAGACAAAGATTTGTGGAAAAAAATACTTCACAGTCCCCAAGTCCAGAACAGACTATGGGAGGCGCACAGTACTACATAGAGCCATGACTACATGGTACTCTATTCCACATCAAGTAACTGATGCAAGTAATAAAATTAGACAAAAAAAACACCTTATGGAACAGCAGGGACTGTGAAGCAACACAAACATAGGCGCAGACACATGCATACACACAAATGATAACATAGCCACTATACACACACGTACACATGTCTTTTTGTACTGTAGATATGTAGTAGTGGTGGAGTAGGGGCCTGAGGGCACACAGTATGTTGTGAAATCTGTGAATATATTGTAATGTTTTTAAAATTGTATGAACTACCTTAATTTAGCTGGACCCCAGGAAGAGTAGCTGCTGCCATGGCAGCAGCTAATGGGGATCCATAATAAATACAAATACAAATAGGCGGCATGCATTATTTGCCACTGCAAAAGATTCTGCCCACACCTCTACAGAAATGTGATGCAATTTGCTATTGTGCTTTCTTTTAGAAACGGACATGGCCCAGTTCCAACATTTCCAAATCATACAGCAAATTAGGGTGTTTTTCTTACCATAAAGGTGAGTGGAGGGTGTTTTCCAGGCCGGGTTGTAGCGCACAAATACAATATAACTCTGATTTATTTATCAATGAAAACATGTGCATGTTGCATAGGACAGTTTGATAAATCCCAATCATTTGTGGCAAATGCAAATCCTAGAATCTCCATGTATGTCAGAATTGAGTAAGAAATGTATGGTTGATTAATGAGGTCCCTGCTCTTCATAAGGTCTGTGAGACACACACTGGGGCATTAAGGGCTTCCCCACACCTGTATCAACCTAACAGAAAAATTCCAATACATTACACTCTGTCTCTACGCAAGCCAGGCAAAAATCCCTGTTACATCATAGCTGCCTCCTGTGGTCTGTTTTGCTTTCCCTCCCTCCCTCCCTCCCTCCCTCCCTCCCTCCCTCCCTCCCTCCCTCCCTCCCTCTGCTATCTCTTCTGGCCTTGTCTCCAGGGGCATTCTCGTTTTTGTCATAATCACCTTGGAGATTGGGGACCTGCGCTGATGCCAGAGCTGAGTGGAGGAGAGGAAAGAGGGGGATGAGGAGGGGAGAAGGAGAGAGAGGAGGATGAAGGCTTGTCTGGTTCGGCCCAGGCTAATGTGAGGGGACAGCCTTAGCTCTCCATTAACCAAGCTCACGCCGGCGAAGCCAGGAAGAGAGGGAATGAGTGAATAGAGACATAAAATGCTCTCCTTTACAGCGCTGCGTTCTCCCGCCTTCTCTAACAGCAGTCAGAGGCGCGTGGGGCCGTGATGTCACACCCTGTAGGTGTAAGCCGCTTACTTACACGAGAGCGAGAAAGAGAGAGAGAAAGAGAAAAAGAGAGACGTAGGATGTAGGGGTGGGGGGTCATGGTGGTAGGAGAATGTAATATGTTTTTGTTTGTGTGTTTGATTGCATGTTTGTGTTGCTGTTGAAGATATGAAGATATTTAGCATGTTAGGTAGTTGTATGGCATGTGTGAAGAATGAGGGTATACTGTAGGGGAAAGAGTCCAGGGGAGAACTGGACCCCGTCTGTCCATTTCCAAAATAAAACATTTTAGAGTATGTGTGTATGCTGACTCCCCAGGCCAGGGTAGAGGATGTGATGGAAAGGGTTAAAACATTCCCAGATTCCAGGCTCAGGGAGAGGCATGGTCGGAACGCGTGGGATGTAATGGTTGGGAGATGGCTTTTTCGGAAAGCTGGGAGGGAAAGGTATTAATGTGTGTGTGTGTGTTTAGACTCCCACTAAAACACACACGTGCACACACACGCACGCGCACGCACACACGCACACACACACACACACACACACACACACACACACACACACACACACACACACACACACACACACACACACAGACACACACGTTTTCATTTTGTATAAACTCGTCTTTCTGTTCTCTCAGCAACCTCCTTGTTGATGCATGCTGGGAAAGCTCTCAGACACTCCCTCCCCAGTTCACAGGCTCTGTTTGTCCTTCCCCTCCTCCCCCATCCTCTCCGCTCCTCCTCCTCTCCTATATTCCCTCTCTCCTCTGCCTCTCCTCCTCGCCTGACCAGTTCCTCTAATTTGGTTTCTAATTTTCTCTATACCTCATCTCCTCTCCCTTCAGCTGGCTGTGGTGGGAGTATAACCCAGCCCAGCCCTGGGTGTGTGTGTGTGGTTGCATGTGTGTAAATCCCCTTAAAGTACTAAGGGTTTTTAGGTTGTGCTTTGCTAACAATGATGTTTTAACACTGATGGGCCTTTGGGAAAACACACACACACGCACACAAATACTGAGAAGCCAACACACCCAATACTAAGAAGACAGACTGAGCATGTGTGTGTGTGTGTGCGTGTGTGTGCGTGTGTGCATGTGTGCACGTGTGTGTGCATGTGTGGCAGGCTTGTATGTGTATGCATCTGGATGTTTCTGTGTGTGCATGTGGTAGTGTGCATGCAGGCATGTCTGTGTGTGTGAGTGTGTGTTTGTCAGTGTGTGTGTGTGTGTGTGAGTGTGTGTTTGTCAGTGTTTGTGTGTGTGTCAGTGTGTGTGTCAGTGTGTGTCAGCGTGTGTCAGCGTATGTGTGTGTGTGTGTGTGTTTGTCAGTGTGTGTGTGTGTCAGTGTGTGTGTCAGTGTGTGTCAGTGTGTGTGTGTGTGTGTTTGTGTGTGTGTGTGTGTGTGTGGGGGGGGGTTATAGTAAATTAAGTAATTTAGGAAAACAGCAGGCAGCTAGACACAAACCACAGTGTGATCAAACAGACTTAAGCAGAAGGTAGGGGTGGTATACAGAAGATAGCCATATTTGGTAAAAGACCAAGTCCATATTATGGAAAGAACAGCTCAAAGAGAAATGACAGTCCATCATTATTTTAAGACATAAAGGTCAGTCAATCAGGAAAATTTTAAGAACTTTGAAAGTTTCTTCAAGTGCAGTCGTAAAAACCATCAAGCGCTATGATGAAACTGGCTCTCATGAGGACCGCCACAGGAAAGGAAGACCCAGAGTTACCTCTGCTGCAGAGGATAAGTTCATTAGAGTTACCAGCCTCAGAAATTACAGCCCAAATTCACAGAGTTCAGGTAACATCAACTGTCAACATCAACTGTTCAGAGGAGACTGCGTGAATCAGGCCACAGCATTCTGCAGCGATACGCCATCCCATCTGGTTTGGGCTTAGTGGGACAATAATTTGTTTTTCAACAAGACAATGACCCAACACACCTCAAGGCTGTATAAGGGCTATTTGATCAAGAAGGAGAGTGATGGAGTGCTACATCAGATGACCTGGCCTCCACAATCCCCTGACCTCAACCCAATTGAGATGGTTTGGGATGAGTTGGACCGCAGAGTGAAGGAAAAGCAGCCAACAAGTGCTCAGCATATGTGGGAACTCCTTCAAGACTGTTGGAAAAGCATTCCAGGTGAAGCTGGTTGAGAGAATGCCAAGAGCGTGCCAAGCTGTCATCAAGGCAAAGGGTGGCTACTTTGAAGAATCTCAAATATAAAATATATTTTGATTTGTTTAAAAAAAAATTTGGTTACTACATGTTTCCATATGTGTTATTTCATAGTTTTGATGTCTTCACTATTATTCAACAATGTAGAAAATAGTAAAAAATAAAGAAAAACCCTTGAATGAGTAGGTGTGTCCAAACTTTTGACTGGTACTGAACATTTTTCTAAACTAATCCAATCTGTTAGTAGTTGGACTTGCACACAGTTTTTATAATTGAGGTAGTCTCAATAATCAATTCTCCCTACCATTCCAGTCATTGTACCAGTCATTCTCAATGCAGGTTGCGGTGGATTAAAAGTTCAAATTGCTGACAGAAGGTTACTTAAGGCAAAAACCAAAGTAGGGTGGTTGGTCGGGGTGGACGGGTAAGCGTATACTGCGAACGTCTATCAACCCAAAGGTTGCGTGTTTGAATCTCATCACAGACAACTGTAGCCTTTTAGCTAATTAGCAACGTTGCAACTACTTACTACTTTTTAGCTACTTTGCAAGTACTTATTATGTTAGCTAACCCTTCTCCTAAACCTAACCTGCACCCTTTTAGCTAACCCCTTCCCCTAACCCTATCCTTAACCCTTTAACCTAACTCCTAATCTTAACCCTAACCTTAACCCCTAACCCCTAGAGCTAACTAACTTTAGCCACCTAGCTAACGTTTGCAACAACAAATTAGAATTCGTAACATATCATATGTTTAGCAAATTCATAACATATTGTAGGTTTTGCAAACTTGTAACATATTGTACGAATTGCAATTCTTAACATATTGTACAAATTGCAAATCGTAACATATAATACGAATTGTAATTTGTAACATATCATACAAAATGGATGATGGAGATCCACAAATGAATACATACCATACGAAACGTAACATATCATACTAAATGGAGTCTCGGGTTTTACGTACAGAATAATACTAAATGCTTTAAGACCATATATGTAATGTATTGCCGTAAAGAGTTAAATTTTACACTGGGAAATATGCAAATAAGATAGAATAAATTCTCAAGGGGCCCGATTCCGACTTAGGAAATTAGGCCTTTCTTACACACGCCATTCCTAGGCACTTCTCAGTAGTTGGTATTCAGACTTACCTTATGAGGGTGCGTAACGGTCTTTGTAGGCATGGTTCCCTTGTGCGCACTGAATAAATGTAAGTAATTCAACAGCTGAAAACCCTCCCACTTGCTGGCCAACAGATTTTCTCAAGGAGTTTTCATTCAATACGGTTTTCATTTTGTTACATTACAGCCTTATTCTAAAATGGATTAAATCGTTTTTTCCCCCTCATCAATGTACACACAATACCCAATAATGACAAAGCAAAAACGGAAATATCACATTTACATAAGTATTCAGACTCTTTACTCAGGACTTTGTTAAAGCACCTTTGGCAGCGATTACAGTCTCAAGTCTTCTTGGGTATGACGCTACAAGCTTGGCACACCTGTATTTGGGGAGTTTCTCCCATTATTCTCTGCAGATCCTCTCAAGCTCTGTCAGGTTGGATGGGGAGTGTCGCTGCACAGATATTTTCAGGTCTTTCCAGAGATGTTCGATCGGGTTCAAGTCCGGGCTCTGGCTGGGCCACTCAAGGACATTCAGTCTGAGGTCCTGAACGCTCTGGAGCAGGTTTTCATCAAGGGTCTCTCTGTACTTTGCTCCGTTCATCTTTCCCCTCGATCCTGACTAGTTTCCCAGTCCCTGTCACTGAAAAACATCCCCACAGCATGATGCTGCCACCACCATGCTTCACCGTAGGGATGGTGCCAGGTTTCCTCCAGACGTGACGCTTGGCATTCAGGCCAAATAATTAAATCTTGGTTTCATCAGACCAGAGAATCTTGTTTCTCATGGTCTGAGAGTCCTTTAGGTGCCTTTTGGCAAACTCCAAGCGGGCTGTCATGTGTCTTTTACTGAGGATTGGCTTCCGTCTGGCCACTCTACCATAAAGACCTGATTGGTGGAGTGCTGCAGAGATGGTTGTCGTTTTGGAAGGTTCTCCCATCTCCACAGAGGAACTCTGGAGCTCTGTCAGAGTGACCATTGGGTTCTTGGTCACCTCCCTGACCAAGGCCCTTCTCCCCAGATTGCTCAGTTTGGCCGGGCGGCCAGCTCTAGGAAGAGTCTTGGTGGTTCCAAACTTTTTCCATTTAAGAATGATGGAGGCCACTGTGTTCTTGGGGACCTTCAATGATGCAGAAATTTGTTCGTACCCTTCCCCAGATCTGTGCCTCGACACAATCCTGTCTCGGAGCTTTGTGGACAATTCCTTCGACCTCATGGCTTGGTTTTTGCTTTGACATGCATTGTCAACTGTGGGACCTTATATAGACAGGTGTGTGCCTTTCCAAGTCATGTCCAATCAATTGAATTTACCACAGGTGGACTCCAATCAAGTTGTAGAAACATCTCAAGGATGGTCAATGGAAACAAGATGCACCTGAGCTCAATTTTGAGTCTCATAACAAAGAGTCTGAAAACTTATGTAAATAAGGTATTTCAGTTTTGTTTTTTTATATATGTTTGCAAACATTTCTAAAAACCTGTTTTCACTTTGTTATTATGGGGTATTGTGTGTAGATTGATGAGGGGAAAACATAATTTAATCAATTTTAGAATAAGACTGTACTGTAACAAAATGTGGAAAAAGGGAAGGGGTCTGAATACTTTCTGAATGCACTGTACCTTTAATTAGAATTTTGTCGATAGACTAGAATACATTGAGAGAACGGGTTCAGAAAATAGGGATCAATGAAAGAATGCCACCTATGCATCGTTGTCTCCGTTTCAGCACCAACTGGTAGATTTAAAAATACTCTGATTTTGTAGATTATTTAGGCACATTTTCGGGTTAGGAAAGTATGTATGAATCATTTAAAAAAAAAACAGGTTTGGAGATTGTTTACCCACAAAATATATTGATGAATAAAAAAAATACAGTGGTTTGATTCATCCTGAAAGTTGTCATTTTCAAGTTCAATCCATTAAATATTGGAAGGTGGAGAAAAGTGTACAATAGGGGTTGAACAATAGTCCCATAAATCTACCCTAATAATCCTCACTAATCATGGAACTGTATGACAACGGTCCAGTCGTCGTGAACAGTCGTCGTGAACCGTGCGCCAGGCTCTAGGTTTAACCTGCTACGTGTGGAGTTCCATAATTCAAATAGGCTACATGTCCCAAATTATTGCACAAAGTTAGCCTAATATGATCCACTAATGCTAGCGACCCTCTGGAACAACTTACACAGACGTGACAGTGGAAAGAAAGGTAAACGGAATGGAATGGAATGATGCCAAATGCAAGCTACAAATTGAAGAAAACGAACATTAAAGAGACAGCTATAAATGTCTGTGTGTATTACTGAAGGTGGCTCCAGATAGTGGCTAATATTTAACATGATACAAATTGTAAAATAAACAGAGAAAAGCCCGGGCATAGGCTATAATTAAATCATTCTAAAGCGCGTACATCAACTTGGCAGGTTCAGCCCTACAGAAGCCTAGGTTCAACCCTACAGAAACCTATAGCTTGGGAGTCTAAATTTAATCCACGCAAATTATGAGGGCACACAATAAAAATTATGAATAATGGCACAGCTATTTATAGACTATTTTACTGTGGAAAAGGGGATGCAATAAATGTAATGTTGATATGATTTTCAGTTTACGTCCATATGGCTGGTTTCACATTAGTCTCCAGGGATCATAAGGCTAAATCATCTAAAACAATTGCGATGTGTATTTACAATCCCCTTCTCCAAACGGAATACTCATCCACCTAGCTCTTATCGCTTTATAAATTACAGTGCATGGAGAATGCTGTTATTTCCATCAGAAAAAATTAAGTAGACGCTTTTCCCACTTGGAACCGGCAGGTTCACTAGACCTTATTCATGGTTTCCTCGCGCGTAAAGGTGATGGAATTATGAGGGAATTAAGTGAAGGTCAGAATACAGTTTATCTGAAAACACACCTCTGCCACACCTTCATTTCTTAGATCTCCACCCCGAACGAATAGCGGATGAATAGCATGCTATTCACATGCTTAAGTTCAAGGTCAGAATAGCATAGAGAGAAAAGTGCATAAAAAGGGAATGATGTTCCATTTACGTGCGCTTAACTTGGGTCCAAATCAGGGCCAAGTTTAATTAAAAGTTGACTCAAACTAAAATTCAAAGTTGAGAAAGTATGATGGTTCGGCTGTATACTATATGCCAGAATGTTGAGCAAACTCACAATCCTATTGCAGCTGGTTGCCTTACAATTGTATGTTGAATAAACAGATTTACAGATTAACAGTGCACACCTCCCACACCCATCTCCAGACCACACACACTCACCCATTCAACCCCGCACACATACACACGCACACACACACACACACACACACACACATCCACCCCCGCACACAAACACACTCACCCATCCACCTCCACACACAAACACACACTCACCCATCCATCCATCCACCCACGCACACACACACTCACTCATCCATCCACCCACGCACACACACACCCAGACAGACGTAGAGCATCTCGTTTAGAATGAAGCCCACAGTAAAGCCAGATGAGAGTGTAGGTGTTCCCCAACCAACGAGACCTACTAAGGGTTCTATAGGATCCATACAATCTAGTACTATAGAATGTAGTCAGTACTCCTGTAATCAGTACTCCTGTAGTTAGTACTCCTGTAGTTAGTACTCCTGTAGTCAGATCTCCTGTAGCTAGTACTCCTGTAGTCAGTACTACTGTAGTGAGTACTCCTGTATGTCAGCACTCCTGTAGTCAGTGCTCCTGTAGTCAGTGCTCCTGTAGTTAGTACAGCTGTAGTCAGTACTCCTGTAGTCAGTACTCTTGTAGTTAGTTCTCTTGTAGTTAGTACTCCTGTAGTTAGTACTTCTGTAGTTAGTACTCCTGTAGTCAGTACTCCTGTAGTCAGTACTCTTGTAGTTAGTACTCCTGTAGTCAGTCCTCCTGTAGTCAGTACTCCTGTAGTTAGTACTCCTGTAGTCAGTACTCCTGTAGTCAGTACTCTTGTAGCCAGCACTCCTGTAGTCAGTACTCCTGTAGTCAGTACTCCTGTAGTCAGTACTCTTGTAGTTAGTACTCTTGTAGGTAGTACTCCTGTAGTTAGTACTTCTGTAGTTAGTACTCCTGTAGTCAGTACTCCTGTAGTCAGTACTCTTGTAGTTAGTACTCCTGTAGTCAGTCCTCCTGTAGTCAGTACTCCTGTAGTTAGTACTCCTGTAGTCAGTACTCCTGTAGTCAGTACTCTTGTAGCCAGCACTCCTGTAGTCAGTACTCCTGTAGTCAGTACTCCTGTAGTCAGTACTCTTGTAGTTAGTACTCTTGTAGGTAGTACTCCTGTAGTTAGTACTCCTGTAGTCAGTACAGTATGTAAAGGAGCAGGAAGAAAAGCAAGCGAGTGATGTATGACTCAAAGAGCCTGGAGCAGGTAGGTAGGGAGAAGGGTGGAGAGGAGTCAACTCCCTCCTGAACATCACCCCACACACATATACACACTAATTTTCTCTCTCTCACACACACCCCCACACACACACACATGCAGTTCACACACACATGCACCACACAATTACACAGACACACACAGACATATACGCATCGAGCGCACACACACGCACACACACACACACACACACACACACACAGATGAGATTAGAGGTCAGGGTTATAATTTATAATTTATAATTAGCTGTCAGGGTCAGGAGCGGAGCAGGAGAATAGGGGTGGGGGCTTCAGGGGAGAGGAAGAGAGAGAGAGAGAGAGAGAGAGAGAGAGAGAGAGAGAGAGAGAGAGAGAGAGAGAGAGAGAGAGAGAGAGAGAGAGAGAGAGAGAGGGCGAGAGAGAGCGAGAGAGAGAGAGAGAGAGCGAGAGAGAGAGAGAGATCGAGAGAGAGAGCGAGAGAGAGAGAGAGCGAGAGAGCGAGAGAGAGAGAGAGAGAGTATGGGAGGGTAGTGGCTTGGGGATGGTGTGACAGAGTGAGGGGGTGGAGGCTTATGGGAAAGGGGATATGGGTATGGTATAGAACAGAGAGAGAGAGGGAGGAGGTAGTTGCGAGCGGATGGAGTGATGTAGAGACTGTGGGGGTTGTGGTGGGGGACAGAGGGCGGAGGGCAGTGGGCAGGGGGATATGGGTGTGATATACAGTTAGAGAAAAGACAGGAAGTAGCAGGAGGGAAAGAGGAAGTGTTCCGCCCCCACAGTGCTCTGAGGCTTTGCTGTTTCAGTCTGCATTGACCTTGCCTGTATATGCATGCACGCATTCATACACACACACACACACACACACACACATACTCACACACACACACACACACACACACACACACACATACACATCAAAACTTGGGCGAGGCTGACCTAGCCTGCTGACTTCAGTGTTCTACAAAACAAGGAAGCCAAGGCCTGTAAATATAGCTCTAACCCCCACCCATCACCCATCACCCACAGACCTGACCTCCATCGCAAAGGTAATATGTCACAACATATGACCTAGTTTCAATCTGACCTTTGACCCCTCTGAAAGACATCACTGGTGTCATCTGGTGCTCACCATCTTCAGCTCGGGTCAACTGACGCTACAAATAAACTAATCAAGCACAAAAGTTGAAACTTGTGTTGTTTTAATAGAGTATGGAAATCCCTGCATGCACTACTCACTGAGGTTGCAAATCCAGAGATATGTTTTTTTCCTGAATTCACCTGTACATTTTTATGTTTACGTTTTTTACATTTAAAACAGCTATTTTCAACCTGTTATTTATATTTGTATTAATTAATCTATTTATTGATCTATCTATTTATATAAAATCATTAATTTAAATGTATAATTTAGCTGAACTGTTTCAACAACCACAGTTGTCATTCAGATTAGTGGGGATATTGCTCCCTCTAGAGGTGTTAAGAACAATGTACATCTAGTCGGTGGAGTAGAGCTTGAGTACAGTAAATGGATGCTGAAAATCAAAAGGAAACCATAAAGAACTTCACCTCAATCATATAGAGAGGAAAGAGGTTAGAGCCCAAATTCTAGGTAATTGGGTAAAAAAGAAGAAGAAGGAACTTTATTTTTAGGCTATTTATGGTTCAATGCATACAGCTTTATTAGTGTTTTGTCTCAACAGAAATTACTTATAATGTGTGTATGTAGGCATTAAAACAATACATTTGTATTATATCATTTATAAACATTAGTAGATGCTGTTCCATGCATCATCTTGTTCTGGATCTGCTCTGATCCAGTCTGATGTGGTCTAGACCAGTCTGGGCCGGTCTAAGCACAGCAAAGGTGTTGCTAATTTTTCTGCTTCTCTTCGCAGTACTGGGCCAATGTGAGACAGTGTTTCATGGGCTGACGAACCTGAGATTGAGTCTAAAGTCACCATTCTCAAGTTGGACAGTCCTGGAAAGCACCGCTCCAGATACAGCCTTGGAGATGCATGGTGCAGCTGGTCCAAACTGGGCTCTAGAAAAGCCCAGTTGATGGTGCCTCTGGTCTAGTTGTATAAGGGAGAAAATATGTTCTGTTAGTCTACATTGGAATCATTTTGAATTGCAGTAAATATTTGAGCTATTCAAATGAGACTTTAGATAGGCTTCTGCAGGTGTATACAGTCCTGCACGCCTTACGGGAGAAACGAATCTACTGACAAACAGAAGAGAGGTCCTGGGTTATTGTACATTAAAACCACTCAGAGGACAAATTAAAGTCTTGTCTGTTTAAGCCTAATGCACTCACTGGCTCTCACCACAACACAAACACAAGTCACTGAACCCTGGCCTGACCATGATGGGAGTGCGGTGCAAGTTACATATGTGTTTTATTAACACATACACACGCAGAAACACACTCACACACACACATACAGTGCCCTCCACAATTATTGGCACCCCTGTTTAAGATGTGGTCGAGGACTTCCAAAAATTCTCCTTTTTTTTTTAAACAACATAGAACCCAAATGCAAAAAAATTGAAAAATCCAACCTTTTATTTAAGTACATTACTTTGGTGTAAAAAAAAAAAATCACACATTTAGAAAAAAATAAACTTGAAATCATGTGTCCCACAATTATTGGCACCCCTGATGTTAATACTTTGTACAACCCCCTTTTGACAACAAGACAGCACTTAATCTCCTCCTATAACATTTCACAAGATTGGAGAACACAGAGAGAGGGATCTTTGACCATTCTTCTTTGCACAATCTTTCTAGATCATCCAGTGTCCTGGGTCCTCTCTTATGCACTCTCCTCTTTAGCTCGCCCCACAGGTTTTCGATTGGGTTGAGGTCTGGGGACTGAGATGGCCATGGGAGGACCTTGAGTTTGTGACTGCTGAACCATTTTTGTGTAGATTTTGCCACATGTTTTGGATCATTATCCTGCTGAAAGACACAATGACGATCCATCTTCAGCTTTCTGGCAGAGGCCATCAGGTTTTTATTTAAAATGTCCTGGTAGTTCAAAGCGTTCATAATGCCATGCACCCTAACAAGGTTCCCAGGGCCTTTGGAAGAGAAACAGACCCACAGCATCACAGATCCTCCACCATACTTCACGGTGGGCATGAGGTGCTTTTCGGCATACTCATCTTTTGTTTTACGCCAGACCCACTTAGAGTGTTTGTTGCCAAAAAGCTCAATCTTAGTCTCATCTGACCAAAGCACACGATCCCAGTTGAAGTCCCAGTGCTGCTTAGCAAACTCCAGACGTTTACGTTTGTGAGTGTTAGTGAGAAAAGGCTTTTTCCTTGCATGCCTCCCAAACAGCTTGTTGGCATGTAGAGAGCGTCTGATGGTTGTTTTGGAGACTTTGTGACCCCAAGATGCCACTCTTTGATGCAATTCTGTGACAGTGAGCTTAGGACTTTTTTTTACTTCTCTTACCATCCTCCTCACTGTGCGTTGTGGCAAGATAAACTTGGGACCTCTTCCAGCCTTGTTTGTCACTGTTCCAGTTGTTTTAAACTTCTTAATGATTCCTCTGACTGTAGATATGGGCAAGTTAAGGCGAGTGGCTATTTTCTTGTAGCCATTGCCTGACTTATGAAGGTCGACACAAATCTGCCTTACTTGAATGGTGTGTTCTCTTGTCTTTGCCACGTCATATTTATACCCCAGGGAAACAGGAAGTCATGAATTACTAATTAAAAGTTCCTAGATACCCTGACCAACTTTAGCAACTACAGAAAAATATATTTTTTAAAAAATCAATTAAAATTTTCAGCGGAATTGTTAGGGGTGCCAATAGTTGTGGGACACATGATTTCAAGTTTTTTTTTTTCTAAATGTGTGATTTTTTTTTTACCACCAAAGTAATGTACTTAAATAAAAGGTTGGATTTTTCTCTTTTTTTGCATTTGGGTTCTATGTTGTTTAAAAAAAAAGGAGAATTTTTGGAAGTCCTCGACCACATCTTAAACAGGGGTGCCAATAATAGTGGAGGGCACTGTACATAGCCTACACACACCTTTATGAACACACACAGAGAAAATACTCTAGCCTCTTTGTCATACAGGTTCTTTCCACCTTTCAAACTATTCAGAACTTCCTAGCTGTATAAATCATTTACTTTCTGGGATGCATCTGCATTACTGAACACCATCTCACAGACTCAGACTCTCACCGCACCACTTTAGCATTAGCCACCCAGACACAAACACCCTGCCAGCTAACACATTAACCAAACTAACAACAATCATGCAAGTCCTTTGTTTGTTTCCCCCTCACACTCTCCCTTTTTTCCATTATAGCAAATGGAGAAACAAGGTAAGCCTATAAGAATGCTTTGAGACTCCCCACTCCCCTACTTACCCACGTGGAAGATCTTCTTACTCCTGGATCCCCAGACAGCTACCCCATATAACCATCTACAGACTTCACTAGTAGTCACCATGCCTTACTCATCTCATAAATGTTTCATTCACTTTCTACTTACTGTCCTGTCTTTTGAACTCTTGTCACAGCAAAAATCTGCACCTCCAAAGGGCAATGGTAAGCCTAAACTTTGAGTCTGAAATACACCAGCAGGTTAGCTTTTGACTGCAAAGGCTAGAGTGACACCAACAGGTTACAGTTGAAGACTGGAGACTAGATTAACAGGGAAGCTAGGAGGTCTTAACAGCTACCCTTCTACTGCAGTTGTGACCTCATCAGGCTCCTGCACTGCCAGTGGGGACACAAAGCACCCGCCAAACACACACACACACACATCTCTTTCCTGTTTGTGACTGGTGCTACTTGTGGTACATTTTCCATTACATCTTAATAGATGCTGTATGTTCATAACCTATAATCTGCACAAATAAATAATTACACATTACACTACAACATATTTCAGCTCTAGTACTGGTATGTAAATGTTTTATTTTATTGTATTGTGGTCTGCAGAATCATGAAACCATTATGAAACAATGTTTTAAAAGCTCAGACCAAGCTTAAATTCAATTTAATTTCATTAAAGGCTACAATTCAAAACCCATTCCATTTCAAACCCTCCAAAAACTGAATGATGTAGGCTAATTATAGGCCTATGCTACCTTTAAAATTCCCAAATGTAATAACCTGATTAGAAATAAAAACGAATTTCATGAAGCTCTTAAACCTGTTCTACTAATAATATTAACCTACACAATGTTGCACCATTTGTCAGAAAGCCCTACCTTGCAACCCTCCTGTGGGCATTTTACCTCTGCAGCAGACAGGTGTCTTGGTGACTGTCCTCACGCCCACGATCCATCTTTCGAGGGCACCACGGCAGCGCTCACTAGAACTGTAGGCCTATTCTGAATTGTAAAACTTTTTTGTTTTATGGCCCATTAGCCTACCGTGTAAGTCAGTGTCAATCCTATATTTACCCCACTGCCGTCTTGGTGTCAGCGGTGGGTTAGTGATGAAAGTGATGGAAGATAAAAGGCTTGTTTCCATGAGAAGGGGACAACCACCATATCCTTCCTGTATATTTTCAAAGTCAATGCCTCTTTCTCCGTCTCTCTTGTCTCTATTTTGCAGACAAAGCACTGCATAACGATCAAACAGGCCTAGGTGGTGTAGCCTACGTCTATGTCACTAGGAAACATTAAGCATGACAACAACAGTTGTAAGGCCTCACTATGATAGCCAGCATAGGCCTATAATCATACCCAGACAGAAGAACCTTCATGAATAAAGTGCTGATGTTTCAGGGCAATGAAAGCGGTCAAGGCTAACCGTGCTGCGAGGCTAACCGTGCTGCGAGGCTAACCGTGCTGCGAGGCATGGGTGGAGGAGCCACTAACACGTAGACTAGCAGGTAGATCAGGATGCGGGTGTATATTTAGGCCTCGTTGTGAAAAGAGGACCAAGTGTTAACATTTTGCAAGACTGTGGTTTGGTCAGTAGCTACAAAGCAGAGAAGAGGGGAAACCAGAGAGTTAAAAAGTTACGCCTACACAATTTTCCGGTGAAGTGTTCCTTGAAATAAAGCACTTTCTATGAGCAGAGAGAATGAACAATAAGGCTGTGTGTTTTTTGGCTTGTATTCTGAAATGTTAACTAAGCTCTGTAAAAGAAAGAAAAAAGTGTGTTTTGCAATTAGCTCTTATTGAATGTTGTCATCCACAGGTTATAACGATAAAGGCTTTGTACCCTCAAAAAGCACAATTGAAACGACAAAGAAATTGAACATTTTACAAACCAACATTCACATTATAAAAGTATTACATTTTTATATTACAACTGTCCACAACCACATTGGCATAAAACGAAAATAGAAATATACAAAAACTGAATGTATATATTAATTGTCCTTTATATTTTACTCATTTTCTGTATCTCAGTGAAATTCAAGGTGCTCTAGTCCTCCAGGGTGTCCTCTTTGGTCCCCAAAATAATGGGGTGTACGTAGCTGCCGAGTGGGGTGAAAAGCACATTCCTAAATCGTCCACCAAACGGCGCACCCCTGAATCATTCAAATGGGTCTGCCCATTGTCCCATCAGTAACTGGGCTCATCCATCTCCTCATCGCTCCAGTCTGGGGGTGCGTCCGTGCCAAAGTACCGGTCACCGAAATTTCCTTCACACAAGGGACAAACAACAGCAGAGATTAGAGTTTGAAGCAGAGCAGAGCATGCACACACACACACACACACACACACACACACACACACACACACACACACACACAGACACAGACACAGACACACAGACACACCACACAGACAAACTTATTTTCTCTCGCTCTCTTTTCTCACCTATGCCGGGTATGATGTGGAAGAGGTCGTTGACCTTCTTGTCGACGGCGGTGGTGATGATTTGGACCTGAGGGAAGGCGTAGGCTACAGAGTGGACCCCCATCTCAGCCATCAGCAGAGACACCAACAGGATCTTATCCTCCTGGACATCATGGTCCTACACAAGACACAGACAGACACACAGACAGACACAGAGAGAGAGACGGAATCTTAATTGTTATGCAGTTACCATGATTGTACCATGACAGTTCTGGATAAATAGCAGGTAAATAGCGGCAGGTTGAATAGCGTGTCACCTACCAGTAGGACTCGTACGGCCATCATGGCAGCAGCCCCAGTAGACACGGTACAGTCCATCAGAATCACATGGTCCTCACCAATGTCCTTAGGCAAACGCAGGTAGTGCAGCTGAGAGGGAGGGACAGGGAGGAAAGAGGGGAGGAAGTGAAGAATGAAAGACAGACAAAAAGACTATAACTATGGCTCCAACCTTTCCCTAGTCAGGTGCCGTGGTCCTACTCAAAGATTCAAGCATGTATGTTTTCCAGATCCATACCTCTGGTTCTCCTGTGTCCTGGTTGGTCTGGATGAGGATCTTCCCGATGCGGACATCTTTACACACCGCCCGGAGAGCTGGCTCCATGGTCTCTCCTGCTCGCAGGATGGACACTCCAGTGATCTATGGAAAACCAGAAGAGAAACCATGGCAATGGATTTATAACATACTGACTGACAACTGAGTACAGTAGATTTAAGAACAAGAACATGATAGCAGTAATACTATACTGTTCATCATGACAACACTGGCTGATAAATACACAGGATTGAGTTAACATCTAATAACAGATGAATGATGTTATTATAGAAAGCTAATTTGAATCGCACAAATTGCGTTTTCTGATTAGAGGGAACTAGATGGCTGAAATGGAGAGATAGAAACAAGTGAACAGGGAGGAGAAAGTGTGAGAGAGAGAGAGAGAGAGAGAGAGAGAGAGAGAGAGAGAGAGAGAGAGAGAGAGAGAGAGAGAGAGAGAGAGAGAGAGAGAGAGAGAGATGGATAGACAAACAGGCAGGAAGAGAAAGAAAGCTCAACTAACCCTCTTCCCGTGGAAAGTCCTGCCTTCATAGTCCTCCCCCTGCGGTGTTTGAACTATATGGCTCTGTGGAAAGAGAGAGAGAGAGAGAGAGAGAGAGAGAGAGAGAGAGAGAGAGAGAGAGAGAGAGAGAGAGAGAGAGAGGATGAACTTAGATGTGTGCACAGACCTCAAGACAACGAACCCATGGTGCGTGTTCAGTTGGCCACACTAAACAACATCAGATTGATGGTCATTGGTCAACTCAGTCAATAAAACACTTATTTACTCCAACAGCTCTAACTCTAGTGAGTGGTACATGCACAGTGGACTGTAGTTGCTGTGCGGTTCAAGTGATCTCGTGTGTTTGTGCAGTCGCGGTATGTGTGTGTCTTTTTGGTTTTACAGTGTGAGAACTTTCCACTGTGGTGGATTGACAGTTTACATACTCCAGAGGCCAAACTCTCTTTCGCTCTCTCTCTCTTCTTTTTCTCTCTCTTGCACCATCTCGCAATCTGACCTCTCACGCTCTTACACGCTCTTTCCATCCTTCTTACCCTCATATTTCCGTCACATATTTCCCAATATGCTCTTTGGGTATGAACGTTAAGGTACAGTAGAACAATGTTGTCAGAGCAGCCTTTACATTTTACATTTACATTTTAGTCATTTAGCAGATGCTCTTATCAAGAGCAATTTACAGGAGCAATTAGGGTTAAGTGCCTTGCTTAAGGGCACATCGACAGATTTTTCACCTAGTCGGCTCTGGGATTAGAACCAGCGACTTTCGGTTACTGGCACAACGCTCTTACCCACTAAGCTACCTGCCACCCTTTCTATCTCTCTGTCATACGTACCTGTGAGGGAAGAAAGGAAAGCGCTCGTTCAATCAGCAGACGCATCAGTCTCTTGGAGTAGAAGATGAACTCATCCCTGCTCGTCTCTTTGTTTCTGGGAAGAAGAAGTAGGACAATCCGGGACCAGACAGATAAAAGAAAATCAGGGACCAGACAGATAAAAGACAATCAGGGACCAGACAGATAAAAGACAATCAGGGACCAGACAGATCGGGGACCAGACAGATAAAAGACAATCAGGGACCAGATCAGGGACCAGACAGATAAAAGACACTCAGGGACCAGACAGATAAAATAAAATCAGGGACCAGACAGATCGGGGACCAGACAGATAAAAGACAATCAGGGACCAGACAGATCAGGGACCAGACAGATAAAAGACAATCAGGGACCAGACAGATGAAAGACAATCAGGGACCAGACAGATAAAAGACAATCAGGGACCAGACAGATAAAAGACAATCAGGGACCAGACAGATCAGGGACCAGACAGATAAAAGACAGTCAGGGGCCAGATAGATAAAACATAGTCAGGGACCAGACAGATAAAATACAATCAGGGACCAGACAGATAAAGACAGTCCGGGACCAGACAGATAAAGACAGTCAGGGTCCAGACAGATAAAAGACAGTCCGGGACCAGACACATAAAATACAATCAGGGACCAGACAGATAAAAGACAATCAGGGACCAGACAGATAAAGACAGTCAGGGTCCAGACAGATAAAAGACAGTCCGGGACCAGACACATAAAATACAATCAGGGACCAGACAGATAAA
The DNA here is from genome assembly GCF_020615455.1 of Coregonus clupeaformis. Lineage (NCBI taxonomy): Eukaryota > Metazoa > Chordata > Actinopteri > Salmoniformes > Salmonidae > Coregonus > Coregonus clupeaformis. The sequence continues at coordinate 36,681,077 of NC_059221.1, forward strand.
GACAGTCCGGGACCAGACACATAAAGACAGTCAGGGGCCAGACAGATATAAGACAATAAGGGACCAGACAGATAAAAGACAGTCCGGGACCAGACAGATAAAAGACAGTCAGGGGCCAGACAGATATAAGACAGTCAGGTGCCAGACAGATATAAGACAATCAGGGACCAGACAGATCAGGGACCAGTCAGATAAAAGACAGTCAGGGGTCAGACAGATGAAAGACAGTCCGGGACCAGACAGATAAAGACAATCATGGACCAGACAGATAAAGACAATCATGGACCAGACAGATAAAATACAATCAGGGACCAGACAGATAAAAGACAATCAGGGACCAGACAGATAAAGACAGTCAGGGTCCAGACAGATAAAAGACAGTCTGGGACCAGACACATAAAAGACAATCAGGGACCAGACAGATAAAAGACAGTCAGGGGCTAGACAGATATAAGACAGTCAGGGTCCAGACAGATAAAAATAAACACTATGGGCATTGTAGTCACACTCAACCCACATTGTGGAAGTGAATGTTTGCTACAGTATGTTTATGCTCTGACCTACCTGTGTTATTATCTGACTCTAGATCAGTTAGTAGGTTTACTAAGTAGTGCGTAGTGCAGTGGTTATTACTGGTACCTGATGACGGTCTACATGCCCCTGACCTGGGCTGTGTTAGTACAGTACCTGACTAGTAGTATAGTGGGTCGTTCTACATTAGTTCTAGAGCTAGTACTTATACAAGTAGTATAGTAGTTATACAGTATGCAGTGTGTATTGTACCTGATGATGGTGTGCATGCCCCTGACCTGGGGCGTACTCTCCAGAACACTCAGGGTCTGGGGGAGGGGCTGGGCCTGGTGGGCAGAGGCAAGGGCCGCCCTGTAACCATAGCAACCAGGAAAAGAAAGGCAGGGAGGATGTAAGAGCGCTGGAATAGGCGGCAGGGTGCATATATACAGTCACAGGCTTGAAACACACGCATACAAAATAAGCAGACACCAGCTCACATGCACACGAACACACACGCACGCACACACACACACACACACACACACACACACACACTTGTATCTTAAACAGTATTCATCACTGGTGTTAATATTGATTAGTGGGTAGTAGAATTCTAGAAAACACTGCAGATTAAAATAGGAAGAGCAGATAGAGGTCAGTTAGCAGCACTGAACAGATACTGTACTGTCGGCCTTAGTGGGATTATACAACAGCTTCAAGAGACAATCACAGAGAACGTTTGACGTTCTTAGCTACTGTTTTGGTCCCAATACAGTTAGATTCTACAGTGAGTGCTGAAAGACTAATTCACTCAACATTGATCAATGTGCAATAAATGAAACTGAAACTAGTCAGGAAACTTTGGATCAAGTGTGTTTTAGTACTAATGGTGGCCGAAACACACTGATTCAGATTAATTTGAGACTCCCAACATGTAATCTGACGAACATGAAGAAAGCCGTGTTCTATTAATTGTTCTCATTGTGTTGTTATAATCCCATGTGATTCAAAACACACACACACACAAACACACACACACATTTTGTTCTTCTATCCTTGTGGGGACCTAACATTTATTTCCATTAAAAATCCTATTTTCCGTAACCCCTTCACCCTAACCATAAACTTAACCCTACCCTTAACCCAAATTGTAACTCTAACCCTAAACCTAACCTGTGGGGACTTTTGGGGATTTTAGGTCCCCACAAGAATAAAATAACCAACCCCCCCCCCCACACACACACACTCCTCAATTCAGATCAATACAGGCTGATTCAAAGAAAAAAGACACATACTAGAGTCCAGGCGGTTTTGGGCTAGAATCTGACTTTAAAACATAAAGCACAATGAGTTCTGGGCTGCGTTCAGTGCGAAGAAACGTGACGCAACATTCAACTAAACGGAAACAGTGCTGTTCTGAACAACCAGTTGAAAAACGGGGAAGGGTTGGGTTGTTGGTTGGGGAATGCTGTCAGCATGGCCGCTGCCCTTTAAATACGTCACTTATTGCTTTAAGCCACAACCCAACACACCCACCAAACGGAACAAACGTACCTCAAAGCCTGTTCAAGAACGTTGAAGAGCGTTTTGGGGAAACGTGTCGTTCAGTACAAGCGCAACGTAGCAAGCGCAGCGTTACGTAGCAAATGTTTAACCAAACTGAACAAACCCCTGGTGTTGCCAAATATTAGAATTGAGGACATGCAAGCTTTGAGTTGAGTGATATCACATTAAAACACTGCACTCTTAAGCTACAAAAACCAAGCTGTGATACCATTTCACTCTCTAAAAACAAAACTCCCATGAGATGCAAACACAGATAAATCATAAGCAAATCTGCTCACATATCCCAGCGCAGTTTCCTCTATGGAAAGAAGAGGGTTTGGATGAAACACAACGACACACAACGACAGAGACACACAACGACAGAGACACACAACGACAGAGACACACAACGACAGAGACACACAACGACAGAGACACACAACGACAGAGACACACAACGACAGAGACACACAACGGCAGAGACACACAACGGCAGAGACAGACACACAACACGACAGAGACACACAACGGCAGAGACACACAACGACAGAGACACACAACGGCAGAGACACACAATGGCAGAGACACACAAAGACAGAGACAGACACACAACGACAGAAACAGACACACAACGGCAGAGACACACAATGGCAGAGACACACAACGGCAGAGACAGACACACAACGGCAGAGACAGACACACAACGGCAGAGACAGACACACAACGGCAGAGACACACAATGGCAGAGACACACAATGGCAGAGACACACAACGGCAGAGACAGACACACAACGGCAGAGACAGACACACAACGGCAGAGACAGACACACAACGGCAGAGACACACAACGGCAGAGACACACAACGACAGAGACATACAACGACAGAGACAGACACACAACGGCAGAGACACACAACGGCAGAGACACACAATGACAGAGACACACAACGGCAGAGACACACAATGGCAGAGACACACAACGACAGAGACAGACACACAACGACAGAGACAGACACACAACGGCAGAGACACACAATGGCAGAGACACACAACGGCAGAGACAGACACACAACGGCAGAGACAGACACACAACGGCAGAGACAGACACACAACGGCAGAGACACACAACGGCAGAGACACACAACGGCAGAGACACACAACGACAGAGACATACAACGACAGAGACAGACACACAACGGCAGAGACACACAACGGCAGAGACACACAACGGCAGAGACACACAACGGCAGAGACACACAACGGCAGAGACAGACACACAACGGCAGAGACAGACACACAACGGCAGAGACAAACAACGACAGAGACACACAACGACAGAGACATACAACGGCAGAGACAGACACACAACGGCAGAGACACACAACGACAGAGACACACAACGGCAGAGACACACAACGGCAGAGACACACAACGGCAGAGACAGACACACAACGGCAGAGACACACAACGGCAGAGACAGACACACAACGGCAGAGACACACAACGGCAGAGACACACAACGGCAGAGACAGACACACAACGACAGAGACACACAACGGCAGAGACACACAACGACGACAACAGAGAAGAGAAAGAAAAGAAAAAGAAACAGACAACATCCGGTAAATAAAGGCATGGATAAAGGGATGATCATGTGATACAGTGATGTGTGTGACAGCTGAATCCGCTGTGAGCAATCCTCACAATTCCTCAGGCCAAGACAAATAAAAAGACATAAAATGGCCAAATAATATTTTTCATGAATTTACAAATAATAGTTCAACTCGGTTAGTCCACTCAGTAACAATAGTCAGTATAATTCCGTCAGCGGTTGTGCCATTGTGTGTTGTGTGTACACGTTGGCTGCTCTCAGGCTGGTAGTGGCTGTCACACCTACACTGTGTATTTGCAGTACAGAGGTAAAGCACCGAGGTACGACTCACAGCTCACCGGCCCCAATACATCCTGTGTCTAAAGAGAGACGCCAAACGCACTTCCTCTCTCTCTCGCTCTGATCTGCTGTGGCCGACATGCTTAATGGAAAGACTCATCCCTTTGTAATAGATATAGAAAACTGCGGTTTAAGATTTTGTGACAATAGCTCTCTCTCTCTCTCTCTCTCTCTCTCTCTCTCTCTCTCTCTCTCTCTCTCTCTCTCTCTCTCTCTCTCTCTCTCTCTCTCTCTAGCGGTCAGTGAAGATGTCTCAGTAGATAATTTTTAGACACAGAATGCAGCGGGGGGTGTGTGTGAGCTGTCATGTATGCAAGGTAGAGGAAAAAACAACATCCTCCAATCAACTGCCTGCTGCACATAGAAGCACTAGAAACACAGAAGTGACGTGTGGCGTGTCTGACGTCAAAGGGCAGATAGTCTCTCAAAGTTCTGCTCACTCAAAGCTGTATTTGTACTGCATGCTTTAACAGCATATGTGGTGTCACACGTGTTGACATGCCAATTACTATTGCTATCTAATTTCCCATCGATGCTGTTACATCATTCACTGTACTGGATCACTCATTGACAAGGTGGGCTCCTGGGGTTGATACTGTGTAACAGCAGCAAGCAGTTGGAGAGAGGGAGGATGCTGGCTTTGTGGCTTCGAAGTAGAAGTTGCCCGAAACCACATCTGGGACTGGATAAGGATATCTGACCCTGTATCAGTGATTTAGGGCAACTTCTACATACTCATGTTTTGTGGCCCCCTCTTCTTGCCCCCCGTCTGGGAATTGGGGTGTGGGGGAGAGGGGTTCGGCGGTACAGTAAAGAGTTGTGCTACTCTACCTGACGCTGAGCTCACGCTGTGTGCGATGGAGGGATGGAAGAAGGAGTTGGAGGGATGGAGGGAGGAGTATGAGAGAGTCCGTGTGCAGGTGGGGTAAGGTTAATAGTACCGTGTCAAATAGGTAACACCACAATTTCAATTTCAATTTGTTCAACTTTAGGAGATGAACTGAAATTCCATTTCAGGAACAGAAAACAGACATTTATTTCCAAGGAAAATTACATTTATTTTAATGAGTGAACTGGAATTTCATTTCCGTCGCCTGAATTGATATATAACTGACACACCAACCCTGCTAGCCATTAGTGCATGAACCACAAGTCACACAGCAGAATATACTGACCTACAGTGTACCTCTCTGACCTCTCATCAGACTTATTCAGGAGGGCACAACGCAACAGATCACCCATATAGACATACTGTATGATGTCAATTGAATAAGTCCCTAGTCATGCTCTTAATTCTATATTGAATAAGTCCCTGGTCATGCTCTTAATTCTATATTGAATAAGTCCCTGGTCATTCTCTTAATTCTATATTGAATAAGTCCCTGGTCATGCTCTTAATTCTATATTGAATAAGTCCCTGGTCATGCTCTTAATTCTATATTGAATAAGTCCCTGGTCATACTCTTAATTCTATATTGAATAAGTCCCTGGTCATGGTCTTAATTCTATATTGAATAAGTCCCTGGTCATGCTCTTAATTCTATATTGAATAAGTCCCTGGTCATACTCTTATTTCTATATTGAATAAGTCCCTAGTCATGCTCTTAATTCTATATTGAATAAGTCCCTGGTCATGCTCTTAATTCTATATTGAATAAGTCCGTGGTCATGCTCTTAATTCTATATTGAATAAGTCCCTGGTCATGCTCTTAATTCTATATTGAATAAGTCTGTGGTCATGCTCTTAATTCTATATTGAATAAGTCCGTGGTCATGCTCTTAATTCTATATTGAATAAGTCCCTGGTCATACTCTTATTTCTATATTGAATAAGTCCCTAGTCATGCTCTTAATTCTATACTTCATTTTGTGTAATCTTTCTCAGGAAAGAATAAAACAGAGCTATTACAGAAAATGCTTTTTTGTTCCACTAGAGGGGGTAATGGAGCTAGTATCAGTCTGGTTAGCTGTAGAGCTGTCAAGCTGTGTACAGTATAAGGAGAGAGTCAAGGGAGGAACTCTCACCTCCTCCAGCTGGCTGTGGACGTGCTGTACGATCAGGTCTATGGCCACCATGTTGCCTCCTCCTGCCAGGACACGACACACCCAGGAACAGGAAGTGACATTAGACAGTGATGACATTATGTTGTGTACGTTATAATGGTTTAGGGGACTAAGTCGACTTTTCACGTAGTCTCCAATTGACGTCAACTTATGACTACGTCAAAATTTTTGTTAAGTGGAAGTTCGCCCCTGAATGTCTAAATGTAAGGGAGAATATGTGTAAGCAAATGTGTGTGTGTGTGAGAGCACATGGTCATACATGATTTACTATTTCAGTGTGTGTGCTGGTTCCAAATCTTACCGCGTGGTACCACAATGTCAGCCAGTCGCATGGTGGGCTCAATGTACTGCTCAAAGGCGGGCTTCACAAACGTATTGTACTGTTTGATGACGCCCTCGATGTCCCGGCCACGCTCTGTGATGTCCCTCTGCAGCCGACGCACCAGACGGATGTCTGAGTCCGTGTCCACAAAGATCTTCATGTCCAACAGCTGTGGGGAGGAGAGAACACACACCATGAGAAACACAGACACACCATGAGAAACACACACACACCATGAGAAACACACACACACCATGAGAAACATAGACACACCATGAGAAACACAGACACACCATGAGAAACACACACACACCATGAGAAACACACACACACCATGAGAAACATAGACACACCATGAGAAACACAGACACACCATGAGAAACACAGACACACCATGAGAAACATAGACACACCATGAGAAACACACACACACCATGAGAAACATAGACACACCATGAGAAACACAGACACACCATGAGAAACACAGACACACCATGAGAAACACAGACACACCATGAGAAACACACACACACCATGAGAAACACAGACACACCATGAGAAACACACACACACCATGAGAAACACAGACACACCATGAGAAACACACACACACCTTGAGAAACATAGACACACCATGAGAAACACAGACACACCATGAGAAACACAGACACACCATGAGAAACACAGACACACCTTGAGAAACACAGACACACCTTGAGAAACACAGACACACCATGAGAAACACAGACACACCATGAGAAACACAGACACACCATGAGAAACACACACACACCATGAGAAACACAGACACACCATGAGAAACACAGACACACCTTGAGAAACACAGACACACCTTGAGAAACACAGACACACCATGAGAAACACACAAACACAACCTGAGCACATTTTCTCCAATGCCGCCAATGCACAGGGACATTCCAATCTTACCTGTAACAGTTCTTTATCTGCAAAGGCCATGATTCCCTCAAAGATGATAACACTGGCTCCATACACTGTTTTCTGTGAGGGATGAAACACACGCTGTGGGTTTAGTACAGTTTTGACACTTCTAGAAGTGTTGTTTTTGGTAACAGTTCCACATTTCTGTGCTGTCACAATAGGTCCCTGTGCTGTTGGTGTCTGGTAATGCCTCTTCGTAAAACATGACAGTGTCTCAGCCTTCCATCTTCCCCCATGCTAATGGTTACCAGGGTTCATCTTCTCATAGTTAGGGGATAACTGTAAAAGATGTCAAGTCAAACATGAATGGCTGCCACTGTGCATCTGGGATGGATTTGCAATTTAACGTCATGAAGTGACTCCATAACTCCGGATGTTGAGTAATCTAGACCAAGATTATACTGCAATAACCCTACCCCAACGCCAATTCATTAGGGAGCACACTAATAGCACACTGTGGGAGGGGACGTGTTTCTACATGTGTGTGGGGGGGCATTTATGTGTGTGTTTGTGCGTGTGTGTGTGTTCATCTGAGTGTGTCCTCACCCACTCCTTCTGGCGTCCGTGTGTGGTAAAGTCATACACAGGGATCTTGACACTCTTGCCCAGTTTGAGTTTCCTCAGTGTGTGTGCCAGCAGGCCAAAGTCAAAGGCATCTGGGTGGTCAAAGTTGTAGTCATTACTGGCTGCCGTGACCTGCTGCTCAGGAGTCAGAACCTACACACAACATTGGATGAACATTAAAATAATGTTAAATCAGAGCCGTTTCGCAAGCAGAACGACATCCCTGAAAAATCAGTGGATGAAGCATGAAGATAATACTCTCTTGGCCAAGATTTACACAATGACACAGTCATGTGGACGTGGACGTGGACGTGCATGTGCACACACTCCCCCTATTGGAGTGCCTTTCAAGTAAGCTTGACTAAATTTAGGCGGGACGGGAACGTTGTGACCCTCCTGTGAGGACTGTGCCAGAAGTTGTGCGTGTGTGTGTAAGCGCATACACATTGCACGGGACCGTAGCCAGCCCTTTATAATTCAAGACCTGGTATTTGGCACTCTCCTACCCCTCCTCTCGTGGTTCAATCATAAGCGCTTTATAAGTAACAGTGTCATAGAAATCCAGCCACTCCAGTGCTACTCCAGAGCCAAGATGGGCCTGGGAAGCCTGAATGAGAGGTGTGATATCTCAGAGTGGCTATCAATGCATGTGGGACTGAGCAGGAGTTAGACTGTTTCCCCAGATCACTGTTACTTGGTCAGTACTTTAAAAAAATCTCCCTAATGGTTAAGGTTAAGATTTGGGGTAGGGTAAACTGAACCTAGATCTGTGATGAATGGCAACTACCACTGCTGCTGATTTTATAAATGGAAATGGTGTTTGGTTGTTAACTCACAGCTGGTATTTTAAAGTGGCATTAGTTAAGATCCAAAGGGAGCTGGTAAAGCTGGTGACCTACAGTAAAGCTGGTAGAGCTGAAGTAAAGCTGGTGACCTACAGTAAAGCTGGTAGAGCTGCAATAAAGCTGGTGATCTACAGTAAAGCTGGTAGAGCTGCAGTAAAGCTGGTGACCTACAGTAAAGCTGGTAGAGCTGCAGTAAAGCTGGTGACCTACAGTAAAGCTGGTAGAGCTGCAGTAAAGCTGGTGATCTACAGTAAAGTTGGTAGAGCTAACTTGGTGACCTACAGTAAAGCTGGTAGAGCTGAAGTAAAGCTGGTGACCTACAGTAAAGCTGGTAGAGCTGCAGTAAAGCTGGTGACCTACAGTAAAGCTGGTAGAGCTGAAGTAAAGCTGGTGACCTACAGTAAAGCTGGTAGAGCTGAAGTAAAGCTGGTGACCTACAGTAAAGCTGGTAGAGCTGAAGTAAAGCTGGTGACCTACAGTAAAGTTGGTAGAGCTGCAGTAAAGCTGGTGAACTACAGTAAAGCTGGTAGAGCTGAAGTAAAGCTGGTGATCTACAGTAAAGCTGGTAGAGCTGCAGTAAAGCTGGTGACCTACAGTAAAGCTGGTAGAGCTGCAGTAAAGCTGGTGACCTACAGTAAAGATGGTGGTAGAGCTGAAGTAAAGCTGGTGATCTACAGTAAAGTTGGTAGAGCTGCAGTAAAGCTGGTGACCAACAGTAAAGTTGGTAGAGCTGCAGTAAAGCTGGTGAACTACAGTAAAGCTGGTGATCTACAGTAAAGTTGGTAGAGCTGCAGTAAAGCTGGTGACCTACAGTAAAGTTGGTAGAGCTGAAGTAAAGCTGGTGAACTACAGTAAAGCTGGTAGAGCTGCAGTAAAGCTGGTAGAGCTGCAGTAAAGCTGGTAGAGCTGAAGTAAAGCTGGTGAACTACAGTAAAGCTGGTAGAGCTGCAGTAAAGCTGGTGACCTACAGTAAAGTTGGTAGAGCTGAAGTAAAGCTGGTGAACTACAGTAAAGCTGGTAGAGCTGCAGTAAAGCTGGTGACCTACAGTAAAGCTGGTAGAGCTGAAGTAAAGCTGGTGAACTACAGTAAAGCTGGTAGAGCTGCAGTAAAGCTGGTGAACTACAGTAAAGCTGGTAGAGCTGCAGTAAAGCTGGTAGAGCTGCAGTAAAGTCAGGCTGTCACTCTGTTACATAACACAGTAAGGGGAGGCTGACGACTCTTTTAATGATGGTTGGTTGGTTGGCCAATATCGTTCTCCTCTTGTCCTCACCCTCGCTCACCCAAATGTTGCTTATTTTCCCCCTCTCTCATCCCTCTCATTTTACATCTACCCTCTTATCCCCTCTGGGATCTTTCCATCTCTTTAAAAGCCTGGTCACTCAGGGTAGAGAGATACTGAGAGATAGAGAGGGGGAGTAGAGAGAGATAGAGAGAGAGAATGGGATTAAGTGGTATTAAAACACTGTAGACAGCATCTCCAGATTTTACATTTACATTTGAGTAATTTAGCAGACGCTCTTATCCAGAGCGACTTACAGTTAGTGAGTGCATACATTTTCATACTGGCCCCCCGTGGGAAACGAACCCACAACCCTGGCGTTGCAAGTGCCATGCTCTACCAACTGAGCTACAGGGGACTGTATCTCATTCAGATTTTTGGGGGAGTGAGAGGAAAGCTGTACAGTGCATGAGTGCTATTGTGTTGTTATTGTGTTGTTATTGTGTTGTTTTTGTGCTGTTATTGTGCTGTGATTGTGTTGTTATTGTGCTGTTATTGTGTTGTTTTTGTGCTGTTATTGTGCTGTTATTGTGTTGTTATTGTGCTGTTATTGTGTTGTTATTGTGCTGTTATTGTGTTGTTATTGTGCTGTTATTGTGTTGTTATTGTCAAATCAAATCAATTCTATTTGTCAAATGCGCCAAATACAACAGGTGTAGACATTACTGTGGTGAAATGCTTACTTACGAGCCCTTAACCAACAATGCAGTTGAAGAAATAGAGTTAAGAAAATATTTACAAAATAAAATAAAGTAAAAAATAAAATATAAAGCAACACAATAATGACGCTATATACAGGGGGTACCGGTACCAAGTCAATTTGCTGGGGGTAATGGTTAGTCGAGGTAATTTGTGACTATGCATGGATAATAAACAGCGAGTAGCAGCAGTGTAAAAACAAAGGGGGGGGGGGGTCAATGTAAATAGTCCGGGTGGCCATTTGATTAATTGTTCAGCAGTCTTATGGCTAAGGAGCCTTTTGGACCTAGACTTGGCGCTCCGGAACCGCTTGCCGTGCGGTAGCAGAGAGAACAGTCTATGACTTGGGTGACTGGAGTCTTTGATCATTTTTGGGGCCTTCCTCTGACACCGCCTAGTATATACAGTGAGGGAAAAAAGTATTTGATCACCTGCTGATTTTGTACGTTTGCCCACTGACAAAGACATGATTAGTCTATCATTTTAATGGTAGGTTTATTTGAACAGTGAGAGACAGAATAACAACAAACATTCCAGAAAAACGCATGTCAAAAATGTTATAAATTGATTTGCATTTTAATGAGGGAAATAAGTATTTGACCCCTCTGCATAACATGACTTAGTACTTGGTGGCAAAACCCTTGTTGGCAATCACAGAGGTCAGACGTTTCTTGTAGTTGGCCACCAGGTTTGCACACATCTCAGGAGGGATTTTGTCCCACTACTCTTTGCAGATCTTCTCCAAGTCATTAAGGTTTCGAGGCTGACATTTGGCAACTCGAACCTTCAGCTCCCTTCACAGATTTTCTATGGGATTAAGGTCTGGAGACTGGCTAGGCCACTCCAGGACCTTAATGTGCTTCTTCTTGAGCCACTCCTTTGTTGCCTTGGCCATGTGTTTTGGGTCATTGTCATGCTGGAATACCAATCCACGACCCATTTTCAATGCCCTGGCTGAGGGAAGGAGGTTCTCACCCAAGATTTGACGGTACATGGCGCCGTCCATCGTCCCTTTGATGCGGTGAAGTTGTCATGTCCCCTTAGCAGAAAAACACCCCCAAAGCATAATATTTCCACCTCCTTGTTTGACGGTGGGGATGGTGTTCTTGGGGTCATAGGCAGCATTCCTCCTCCTCCAAACACGGCGAGTTGAGTTGATGCCAAAGAGCTCGATTTTGGTCTCATTTGACCACAACACTTTCACCCAGTTCTCCTCTGAATCATTCAGATGTTCATTGGCAAACTTCAGAATGCCCTGTATATGTGCTTTCTTGAGCAGGGGGACCTTGTGGGCGCTGCAGGATTTCAGTCCTTTACGGCGTAGTGTGTTACCAATTGTTTTCTTGGTGACTATGGTCCCAGCTGCCTTGAGATCATTGACAAGATCCTCCCGTGTAGTTCTGGGCCAATTCCTCACCGTTCTCATGATCATTGCATCTCCACGAGGTGAGATCTTGCATGGAGCCCCAGGCCGAGGGAGATTGACAGGTCTTTTGTGTTTCTTCTATTTGCGAATAATCGCACCAACTGTTGTCACCTTCTCACCAAGCTGCTTGGCAATGGTCTTGTAGCCCATTCCAGCCTTGTGTAGGTCTGAAATCCTTGGAGAGCTCTTTGGTCTTGGCCATGGTGGAGAGTTTGGAATCTGATTGATTGATTTCTTCTGTGGACAGGTGTCTTTTTTACAGGTAACAAACTGAGATTAGGAGCACTCCCTTTAAGAGTGTGCTCCTAATCTCAGCTCGTTACCCGTATAAAAGCCACCTGGGAGCCAGAAATCTTTCTGATTGAGAGGGGGTCAAATACTTATTTCCCTCATTAAAATGCAAATCAATTTATAACATTTTTGACATGGGTTTTTCTGGATTTTGTTGTTGTTATTCTGTCTCTCACTGTTCAAATAAACCTACCATTAAAATTATAGACTGATAATTTCTTTGTCAGTGGGCAAACGTACAAAATCAGCAGGGGATCAAATACTTTTTTCCCTCATTGTAGGTCCTGGATGGCAGGAAGCTTGGCCCCAGTGATGTACTGGGCCATACGCACTACCCTCTGTAGCGCCTTACGGTCGGATGCCGAGCAGTTGCCATACCAGCGGGGATGCAACCGGTCATGATCCTCTTTGAGGATCTGGGGACCCATGCCAAATCTTTTCAGTCTCCTGAGGAGGAAAAGGTGTTGTCGTGCCCTCTACACGACTGTCTTGGTGTATTTGAACCATGATCGTTTTTTTGGTGATTTGGACACCAAGGAACTTGAAACTATCGACCCACTCCACTACAGCCCCATCGATGTTCGGCCCTCCTTTTCCTGTAGTCCATGATCAGCTCCTTTGTCTTGCTCATGTTGAGGTTGTTGTCCTGGCGCCACACTGCCAGGTCTCTGACCTCCTCCCTATAGGCTGTCTCATCGTTGTCGGTGATCAGGCCTACCACTGTTGTGTCGTCAGCAAACTTAATGATGCCGTTGGAGTCGTGCTTGGCCACGCTGTCGTGGGTGAATAGGGAGTACAGGAGGAGACTAAGCACGCATCCCTGAGGGGCCCCTGTGTTGAGGATCAGTGTGGCAGATGTGTTGTTGCCTACCCTTACCACCTGGGGGCGGCCCGTCAGGAAGTCCAGGATCCAGTTGCAGAACGAGGTGTTTAGTCCCAGGGTCCTTAGCTTAGTGATGAGATTTGTGGGCACTATGGTGTAGAACGCTGAGCTGTAGTCAATGAACAGCATTCTCACATAGGTGTTCCTTTTATCCAGGTGGGAAAGGGCAGTGTGTAGTGCGATTGAGATTGTGTCATCTGTGGATCTGTTGGGGCGGTATGCGAATTGGAGAGGGTCTAGGGTTTCCGGGATGATGGTGTTGATGTGAGCCATGACCAGCCTTTCAAAGCACTTCATGGCTACCGACGTGAGTGCTACGGGGCGGTAGTCATTTAGGCAGGTTACCTTCTCTTTCTTGGGCATAGGGACTATGGTGGTCTGCTTGAAACATGTAGGTATTACAGACTGTCAGCGAAGACACTTGCCAGTTGGTCCGCGCATGCTCTTGAGTACACGTCCTGGTAATCCGTCTGCTGTTATTGTGTTGTTATTGTGCTGTTATTGTGTTGTTATCGAGCTGTTATTGTGTTGTTATCAAGCTGCTATCGTGCTGTTATTGTGCTGTTATTGTGTTGTTATCAAGCTGTTATTGTGTTGTTATAGTGTTGTTATTGTGTTATTGTGTTGTTATCGAGCTGTTATTGTGTTGTTATTGTGTTGTTATTGAGCTGTTATTGAGAAAAAGATGAGTCTCTAGTATGTGACAGTCATTTGAATTGAGCGAGGTTCTAAAACTAGATAGGGCGGGCTCTAAAATGATTGCCAAGACGCATATGCACACATGAACCCGTTATAAGCACCCATACTGTACAAACCAAGCTTACACGCACACATGGCTACACAAGGGCTCATATACTTGTAAACAAATATATACGTGCAAGCAACTTCACATGTAGGGTCCTATAAAATCATTAAAAAAATCTTTCTCTGTTTTACTTTTCTAGGTTTCCGTTTCCCCCTGTTTTTTTCAGGTTTTCGCTCTCAAAACCACACTTTTTAAAATAGAAAAACAACTAAATTGGATGATCTAAGTCCACAACAATATTTAAACCACATCAGGAGACCACTTTTGAGGTCTGGGAAAAATTTGAGAAATATAGATTTTGGGTGTAGTTAACCTTTAATTCCAGTGCGCACCTAGCAAGAAGCCGTTGTTTAGCAGTGTTTCTGTAGTGCACATGTGGTAGAGTTTGCAAAACAAATACCCACTGGATTGATGCAAATAATCATGATATAATTCTGCCAGGTAAGCATAGGCTACTTTGTAGTTAACATCTAATTGAGAAGGTTTTTGGGAAAATCTATCCATCTCCCAGAAGACTTTTCATTAGCATCATTGCTAACAGATACACAAAGTGGTAGACGCGCACCACACACACAGACAGGGGGAATTCTCGTTGCCTCTTCATAAAGTTGCAGGAAATACGAATCACTGAGGCATTCTGTTCGTGTCTTATGATAAACTTAGGCTAATTAATTAATTTCAATACATTTAGTTGGTTCCCTACTAAGTTCAATACATTCCGTTTTAATGTCTGGATTCCGTGATTCTGTCTGCGTTCTCCGGATTTTATAGGGCCCTACACAAGCATGCACACAACATACACACACACGCGCACACACACACACACGGACACACACACACCTTGTAGAAGGAGTCCATGGAGAGCAGGACCACCCAGGGGACATCCAGAGCCTCTATGATCTTCCTGGCTACAGTGGTCTTCCCTGAGGCACTGCCCCCACACAGACCTGCAGGACACACAGGGACACAATGGGAACCGATGAGATGAGCGAGGTAGACCACTTCAAAGTCCTTGGTTCAATTGAAAATAGCTTTTCAATTACTACAGTAACTGAACGAGTCTCTTCTATCAGAAGAGCACTATTTGAAACATTCCTGTTCAGTGGTGTAGAAACACCTCCTGCCGTGTTCAAATATCAAATAATTACTTGTGATGGGGGCATCAATAACCATTATCAGTTAACATGTTAATGCTTATCAGTCATTACCAAGAAAGTCAGGTTTCATCTTGTAGCAGAGGTTATCCCCTCTACTTTCTCAAACAAAACATGCGCACACACGGCAGCATAGGATAGCATTCACGTGCAGGACGATGTGACAGTAATACGTAGTTTCATTCACAAGCAACTTGATCAGGAATAACCCTGCAGCTGATCTTAACCCTGTGACCTTCACCATGTCATGTGTGTGTCTTGACTTAGAGGGCTTGGGAAGCAGGAGACATGTATTTTTCTCACATAAAACAGACAACGAAGCATTATTCTATTAAATTCTCCTGAGGGTTCCTACCGATGACGAAAGCCTCTTTGGACTGGGTTCCATGCTCGTTATACCAGGGTGGGCGGCCGGCTGTGTAGATGGTCCGCTTGGAGGTCCGCAGCAGGGGCGGTTCTGACTTGCACTGGCTGGTAGTCCGTTTCCGTGGTGCCAGCCCAGAGCTGACGGAGGCGAGGAGTCTGTCCAGGGAGCCCTCTCCACCCCCACTGCAAGACAATGAGACAGAAGAGCAACATGTCACTTCCTTTTTACGATGGACCCTTGATCAGTGCTCTGTTTACACCTAGTACTTTGTTTACCCTGAGCATACTGCTTCCTATATGAACCACTGAATATAAGTCAATCATATGATAGAATTGAGTCAATCCCCATCCCTTTCTCTCACTCCATTTCTTCCCCTCTTCTCAATAACTTTCTCAAGGGTACGCAAGCTCACATCACAGTTACCATACACATTGACACAGACAGGTTGTTGGTTTCTAAGACAAATGCAAGATCACTGGTTGGTTGTGTAAGTGTGACAAGGCTATGCCTTTGTCCCCTGAGTGTCAGCTTGTCTTCACTGGTGGGGGAGGAAGGGTTGTGTCTGTTATTGATCAGGGTTACAGTACATCAACACCTGGATAGTTGCAACTTACAACACATGAAACCCTGCTTATAGGACTACACTGTGTGCACAATTATTAGGCAAGTCAGTATTTTGACCATATCATCATTATTATGCATATTTCCCAACTCCAAGCTATATAAACTGGAATGCTTATTGGATTTAAGCATATCAGGTGATGTGTATTTGTGTAATGAGGGAGGGTGTGGCCTAAGGAGATCAACACCCTATATTAAGGTGTGTATAATTATTAGGCAGCTTCTTTTCCTCAGGCAAAATGGGCCAAAAAATAGATTTAACTGACTCTGAAATGTCAAAAATTGTAAAAAGTATTTCAGAGGGATGCAGCACCATTGAAATTGCTAAGATATTGGGGCATGATCACAGAACCATCAAACGTTTTGTTGCAAATAGTCAACAGGGTCGCAAATTAACTGCCAAAGAATTGAGAATAATCAAACGTGAAGCTACCAGGAACCCATTATCCTCCAGTGCTGTCATATTCCAGAACTACAACCTACCTGGAGTGCCCAGAAGTACAAGGTGTTCAGTGCTCAGAGACATGGCCACGGTAAGGAAGGCTGAAACCCGACCACCACTGAACAAGACACATAAGTTGAAACATCAAGACTGGGCCTAGAAATATCTGAAGACAGATTTTTCAAAGGTTTTATGGACTGATGAGATGAGAGTGACTCTTGACAGACCAGATGGATGGGCCCGTGGCTGGATCAGTAACGGGCACGGAGCTCCACTTCGACTCAGACGCCAGCAAGGTGGAGGTGGGGTACTGGTATGGGCTGGTATTATTAAAGATGAGCTAGTTGGACCTTTTCGGGTTGAAGATGGACTCAAACTCAACTCCCAAACCTACTGCCAGTTTTTAGAAGATACTTTCTTCAAGCAATGGTACAGGAAAAAGTCTGCATCTTTCAAGAAGACCATGATTTTTATGCAGGACAATGCTCCATTGCATGCATCGAAGTACTCCACTGTGTGGCTAGCCAGTAAAGGCCTTAAAGATGAAAGAATAATGACATGGCCCCCTTCCTCACCTGACCTAAACTCTATTGAGAACTTGTGGTCCCTTCTTAAACGGTGGATTTACGGTGAAGGAAAACAGTACACCTCTCTGACCTGTGTCTGGGAGGCTGTGGTTGCTGCTGCACAAAAAGTTGATCGTCAACAGATCAAGAAACTGACAGACTCCATTATTGGAAGGCTTATGACTGTTATTGAAAAGAAGGGTGGCTATATTGGTCACAGATTTTTTTTTGAAATGTCAAAAATGTTTATTTGTAAATTTTGAGTTGTTTATTTATTATTCTCACTTTAACAGATGAAAATAAACAAGTGAGATGGGGAACTTTTCGTTTTTCATTTAGTTGCATAATAATTCTGCACACTAATAGTTGCCCAATAATTGTGCACACATAGATATTCTCCAAAGAAAGCCAAAACCTTTTTTTACTTTCTTAAATATTCAGGTTTGAGGTTTATAAACATTTTGGATTGACTGAGAGCACTGTAGTTGTTCAATAATAAAATTAATCCTCAAACATACAACTTGCCTTATAATTGTGCACACAGTGTAGTATAACTTGTTATTTTAGTTACTACTAACTACTGAAATGCCTATGGTTGCTAAGTAGCCTCATAAACATGGCATGGATCTTGCAAGATGAGCTCTCTTAGCAGACCCATCTTTGACAGAGAGAGCATAATGCTACATTCATAACCAAGTGGGTATTTACCACATAAGACTAGGAAAAATCAAATTGAACGGCCCTACAACTGGTAACTACTAGTGGGAAACTGGTCTATCATCCTGAGCTCCCACTTTCCCACAAGCTGACCTCTGACGGCACCTACTAAGGTAATTATCTTAATAACATCATTTTTGGCAGTTATATGCAACAACAAAACATTATTTCTAAAAATACATGTATTAATATGTTTTTTGAACACTGTCATTTGTTTACAAGCATAATAGCTGTACTTTTAGTTTATGGTTTAAGCAGCTTGTTAGCAATTAGACAATCAGCATTTCTCAACGAGTTCAAAGCACGTGAATGCATCCAACTGGTATTTACGACTTCACAACTGGTAAATTCCCACCTCCCACTTGATTACGAACACAGCATTAGTACTTTGAACCTGCAAATGTGAATTTGCATGCACATAATGGATATGCAAAACCAACACCAACCCAGACCCGATCGCTGCCCGTCACAACATTAGAACAGCTGTGATTGGTTCACAGGTACTTGCAACAGACATTTATACATGTAGACCTACAGAGTGCATCTTTTTCATTGGACGCATGGGCATGGGATGGCATCAGACGAAGTCCCAGGTAGGTAGGTAGGTAGGTAGGTAGGTAGTAGATGTTCCTTCCTGTTCTGGACTTTCACTACCTGTGTGGCTCCACTCCCCTGTGCTACTCCACCCCACGGCTTTATAGCCTAAATACCTTCAAGTGGAACAACCAAGGGGTCAAAGGTGACAGGCAAACATCAGGGGGAGGGGAGCAAGGTAACAAGAGCTCAGCGTTATCATATCTGACCCATCCCACCCGGGGAAGCATGGAGAGGAAGCAGGGAGAAATGCATGGCAGCCTCCGCATATAATTCGTTTTCTGCATGTGCTTTTCCCATTCTTTCTGAAAAGCAACAATAGGACACAGAGATCCTTCAATACAAAGCAGTAGAGTTTATCTGGGTTAGGCTTGGGCCATTTACAGTTTATACCACATCCAGGGGTTTTCCAAATAAAGATGGTATAATTTTCAATACTGTTAAAAATACTCTATATATATATATATATATATATTTTTTTTTTTTTTGGGGGGGGGGTGTTAGGCCTACTGCTGCTAGGTAGCTCTCTCTCTGCTCTCCCCCTCCCCTCTGTCTGTCCTTGATTGCAGGAGTGAAGTCTGGTGTGCGGGAGTCAGGGTTCCAGCTGCAGCTCATTCACCATAATCACCTCAGCCTTTAAGACCCGGTCAAACTTGCCACTCATCGTCAGATCATAGTCAAGACGACCATGTTAGTTTCGCTGTTGACTCAACCTGCTTGTTTTCGTCCTTTGTGTTTTTGGCCTGTTCTAGTTACTTTTCTCCTGTGCCACAGATTATTGGAACCTGACTCCTGCCTCCGCTTCACTCCTGCCACCACCATCCTGCTTTCCACTACCGGACCTCCCTTTTGGACTCACCACGGACACTAGGACATTACGGTACCACACCTGCTGTGAACCTGGATCTGTTACCCTCCCTGTAAACCTGGACTTGCTCTTCCCCTGTTATTGGAAACCTGGACAAATTGAACTTTGTAAATAAACCTGTTAAACCTTCTCTGGCTCGGTGTAGTTGTCTGCATTTGGGTTCAAATCCAGTTAAATCATGACAGGGGGGGCGTGCTACGCCACTGCTTATAACTATACGTTAAGTATAGGGCTGACCACAATTAATCGACTGGTCGATGCCAAGAGTGTGCAAAGCTGTCATCAAGGCAAAGGGTGGCTATTTGAAGAATCTCAAATATAAAACAATTTTTTGGTTACTACATGATGTGTTACTTCCTAGTTTTGATGTCTTCACTATTATGCTACAATGTAAACAATTGTAAAAAAATAAAGAAAAACCCTTGAATGAGTAGGTGTCCAAACTTTTGACTGGTAGTGTATATATTTGCGCCCATCTCAGTGAACTTTGCGGAGGCCTAGACTAAACTCCAATTTATGCTTGATCCGAAAAAGTGGTCGGAGGCTACATATGGAGGGTGTGACGCAATTGCGGAGCCCCACAAGGGTGCGTGCTCAGCCCACTCCTGTACTCCCTTGTTCACCCATGAATGTGTGGCCAAGCACGCCTCCAACTCAATCATCAAGTTTGCAGACGACACAACAGTAGTAGGCTTGATTACCAACAATGAAGAGACAGCCTACATGGAGGAGGTGAGGGCTCTGGGAGTGTGGTGCCAGGAAAATAACCTCTCACTCAACGTCAACAAAACAAAGGAGATGATCGTGGACTTCAGGAAACAGCATAGGGTGCACCCCCCTATCCACATCGACGGGACCGCAGTGGAGAAGGTGGAAAGCTTCAAGTTCCTTGGCGTACACATCACTGACAAACTGAAATGGTCCACCCACACAGACAGTGTGGTGAAGAAGGCGCAACAAAGCCTCTTCAACCTCAGGAGGCTGAAGAAATTTGGCTTGGCACCTAAAACCCTCACATACTTTTACAGATGCACAATTGAGAGCATGCTGTCGGGCTGTATCACCGCCTGGTATGGCAACTGCACCGCCAGCAAGCGCAGGGGTCTCCAGAGGGTGGTGCGGTCTGCCCAATGCATTACTCGCCCTCCAGGGCACCTACAGCACCCGATGTCACAGGAAGGCCAAAAAGATCATCAAGGACATCAACCACCCGAGCCACTGCCTGTTCACCCCGCTATCTTCCAGAAGGCGAGGTCAGTACAGGTGCATCAAAGCTGGGGCCGACAGACTGAAAAACAGCTTCTATCTCAAGGCCATCAGACTATTAAATAGCCATCACTAGCACATTAGAGGCTGCTGCGTATAGACATAGACTAGAAATCACTGGCCACTTTAAGAAATGGAACACTAGTCACTTTAATAATGTTTACATATCTTGCATTACTCATCTCATTTGTATATACTGTATTATATAATATTCTACTGTATCTTAGTCCATGCCGCTCTGTCATTGCTCATCCACATGTATACATTCTTAATTCCATTCCTTACTTAGACTTGTGTGTATTGGGTATATGTTGTGAAATTGTTAGATATTACTTGTTAGATATTACATTTTAAATTTTAGTCATTTAGCAGACGCTCTTATCCAGAGCGACTTACAGTTAGTGAGTGCATACATTTTTCATACTGGCCCCCCGTGGGAATCGAACCCACAACCCTGGCGTTGCAAGCTACAGGAGGCCTACACTCCTGCACTGTCAGAGCTAGAAGCACAAGCATTTCGCTAGACCCGCAATAACATCTGCTAAACACGTGCATGTGACCAATAAAATTTGATTTGATCTCTTTAAATGTGTAAATTCCTATCTCACACTCTAACGCACACAAACTTGCAAACATGAAAGTCTATATAAAAGAGAGCAGCAAATAAGAGCAAACCATGTGAGCAGTTTAGTAGTTCAGATGGAGGAGCTATCCAGGCCCCCCTGGCGCTGATAATAATAGTAAACAGTAAACAAGATGGTGGGTCACAGGCGATGCAACATGTTGCATTTTAACCACCCAACTCCACATACTGCAACACAAAATAACGTCTTGATGCGTACACAACTTCTTGATGCGTACACAGCAAACCTTACTTCCAGATTTCACATAACTCATCCTTACTCACCATTACACAAACTAACCCGAAATTACCCAACCTACCCAGAGGAAGATTACTAATTCAATATTTAATTAATCAAATTAGTATTTTATGTCAAAAAATTGTAATGTTAAAATATATCACATTGCACATTTAGTAACGACAGAATGCATTTTAAACTTCACACAATGTAACACTTTGTATGACTTAATAAAAAATATATAGATAGGAGTGGGAAAAAAAGATGCTTGTGCATTGATATGCACACCAAAGATGGCATTAACAATAAGTAATAAGATGGCCCTTCTAAAAGCCTATTTCACAACATAGCCTGCTGAATTTGCAAGATAACTTTTATTTTATTTTGATTTCGGTACAAATGAAAATGTGGCACTGACTCGCCCATGGATTGATGTTTCAGCATTGTCTCAATTAAGAGTTTGGTGTTCAACTAGCTATGTGTGATATGCCTGCTAGAGTTAGCGGCAGGCGGACGAGCAATATCCACCTTCGTAGTACAGATGAAGCCATAGCTGGAATGTGAAGCTAACTGAAGATGGTTAGCTTTAGAGAACGCTGAGTAGATCTAGCTTGCTTCATAGGATACCCCTCAGGTAAGCTATGACATAAGCTAAATAGCTAACCCTTCACCATCACAGCAAAAACTTGTATTCTACTAAAGCTCACTAGCTATAGCAGAGATTGGTTGGTCCTGTCCTGCCAGCCCGTCTCTTTTTAAACAGACAGACAGACAGACAGACAGGGATCACTCACTAGTCACTGCTACTGAGGAGTGGAGGGAATGAAAACACACAGGCATGTACAGGACTCCCTGAAAAACAGTGGCAGGTGTTACTGAATCAACTATCCTGGCTAAATAAATACAATGAAATTAAATGAATGACGCAGCTCACATGGAGCTCAGTCTTAAACACAAAGATAGAGAGGGGTAAACTATATAGAAATAGAGAAAAAAGAAGACAAAAGACGGTAGAATAAAAATAAATATATAAATAAATGTGAGGAGGCACTTACCTGCAGCCTGTTACAGTCCAGCAGCCTGATATCCTAGCTCCTGTATTCAAAGTATTCATGATGAAACGAGATGATAGGAGAATAATGGTTTGTCTATGAAATGTTAACTAGTGTTTCAGTTCTGTTATTGTCAGTGAGGTTGACATCAACTACTGATACACAAGTGCACAGGAGGCACTTAGTACTACTGCCCCTCTGGCTAGGCACGTCCACAACAGAGAGAAAGGGAGAGCGAGAAAGAAAGGAAAGAGAGAGAGATAGAGACGGTTGGGGGAGAAACGAAACTATGCTTTAAACATCTGTTTAGCTTTCTATTCACTCCGAGCGACAGAGAGAGAACATTGTAGATAAAGAGCGCAATAGGAAAGAATCTGCAGCAGTGCCTGATTTCCCTCTCCTTCTCTCTCTCTCTCTCTCTCTCTCTCTCACTCCCCCTCACCTCCCCTGTGCTCCGCAACCAGCCGTGCAGCCAACAAACGTAAGAGGATAACCTGTCCTCCAGATTATGTTCGTTAGGTGGTATTAATAGCAGCAGGTTAGAGAGAGACCTCTCTTCTGCAGATGTATACACCCCAACACACACACACACACACACACACCTTCGCCTTGCCAGGCCCGCCAACCAACTGGTAATCTGTTTCTGACAGTCACTGTCACAACACTTCACTACAAGAAAAGAAACAGAGAGAGAGAGCGAGAGAGAGGAGGAGAGCTTCTAAATGCTCCCTCCATGTTTGAGTTGTACTTCAAGTCAACAACAAACAAACAGAGGAGTGTTAGCTTTCTCAGAGAGAGGGAGCAAGAGACAAAAGGAGGGAAAGACAGAGAGGAGTACAGAGGGAGGGGCAATAATATTCCCTAGTGGGCCGTCACTGTGTCTCTACGTGCCTGACACCCGAGTCTGGGGACAGCAGCATGACATCGTGCACACACACACACACAGATGGCTTTTCCATTTTCCGTATGGATCGAACAGCGGCTTCTGGTAAGAGTAGGGGGAGGGGTATGTTTCCTCATCAACAATTCCTGGCGTATCAAAGTTTAAAATATCTCGAGCTTCTGTTCACCCGACCTGGAGTTCCTGATGCTAAAATGCTGACCCCACTATATGCAGAGGGAATTCTCCTGTGTTATTATCACAGCTATGTACATATCGCACAAGCAAATACCAAGGCGGCACTCAGCGAACTGTACAAAATCATTAGCCAGCAAGAATCCTCTCACCCGGAAGCGGTCTGTATTGTCGCGGGTGAGTTTATCCAAGCACATTTAAAACACATTTTTCCAAAATATCACCAACACGTATCCTGCCCCACAAGAGGAAACAACGTGCTGGACCATGTATATACAAACATCCGCGACGCATACAAAGCCTTCCCCCGCCCCCACTTCAGCCAATCAGATCACATCTCTGTTCCTACTCCCCACCTACAAGCAGCAACTCAAGAGGGAGCCACCGACACAGAGAATAGTGAGGCACTGGACAGAGGAGGCAGACTCAATGATGCAGGACTTCTTTGAGAATACTGATTGGAATATGTTCAAAGATTCATCCACCCAGGACTCATCCATCAACATTGAGGAATATACATCATCAGTCACAGGCTTCATTAGAAAATGTGTTGATGTTGTACCCACAATAACAATCCGGACATACCTTAACCAAAAACCCTAGATGAACAGAGATTTCCGTACAATGCTGAGAGCCCGTACTGCAGCATTCAATGTCAGCAGAACAAACCCTGATGACTCTGTGGAGCGCGACATATACAAGGCAAGCAGGTAAGAGCTCCGCAAATTCATTAGGGACGCAAAAAGACAATAGAGACTCAAACTTGAATTGATGTTCGACAACTCAGACTCGATACGCATGTGGCAAGGATTACAGACTACAAAGGCAAATCCAGCTGTGTGTTGCCCACCGAAGCCTCCCTCCCAGACAAGATTAACACATTCTGTGCTCGCTTCGAGCCAGACAATACCGAGCCATCCAGGAAGACTCTTGCTGCTCCGGACGACCAGGTGCTTACGCTCTCCGAGGCCGAAGTGAGGAAAACTCTAAAAAGAGTGAATACTCACAAAGCCGCGTCCTCTGAGTGTGTGCTGACCAGCTGACGGGTGTCTTTTCGGATATCTTCAACCTGTCCCTATCCCAGGCTTTAGTCCCCACCTGTCCCAGGATGTAGTCCCCAAAAACATGGTGACATGCCCAAATGACTATCGCCCCGTCACACTCACCCCGGTCATCATGAAGTGCTTTGAGAGGCTGGTCATGGCCCACATCAAGGCCAGCATGCCCAGCAAACTGGACCCACTCCAATTTGCCTACAGCTCCAACAGATCCACGGAATATGCCATTTCCATCGCTGTTCACATGGCCGTAACACATTGGGACAAGAGGAACACCTATGTGAGAATGTTGTTCATTGACCACAGTTTAGCATTCAACACTATTGTTCTCTCCAAGCTCAAAATCAAGCTCAGAGACTTTGGTCTGGATACCACCTTCTACAACTGGATCCTGGACTTCCTGATGGGCAGACCAAAGGCTATGAGGATTGGCAACACCACCTCCTCCACACAGGGCCCCTAAGGGGTGTGTCCTCAGCCCTCTGCCGTACTCCCTGTTCACTCACGACTGCGTGACTTTGCACGACACCAACTTCATCATCAAGTTTGCTGATGACACCACGGTTGTAGGCCTGATAACCAACAATACGAGTCAGCCTATAGGGAGGAGGTAAGTGAACTGGCATTGTGGTGCCAGGACAACAACCTCTCCTTCAACGTCAGCAAAACAAAGGAGTTGATTGTTGACTTCAGGAAGAAGAGTAGGGAACATGCCCTGATCCACATCAACGGGACTGCAGTAGAGTCAGCAGTCTTAAGTTCCTCGGTGTCCACATCACAGAGGACTTGACATGGACCAACAACACCACCACTCGTCAAGAGGGCGCTGAAGAAATTTGGCATGCCACTCCGGGTCATCTCCAAATACTACCGCTGCACCATCAAGAGCGTCCTGACCGGTTGCATCATAGCCTGGTACAGGAATTGCTCTGTCCACAACCACAAGGCCCTCCAGAGGGTGGTGAAGACGGCCCAGTACATCACCGGGACCGTGCTCCCACCCATCTAAAACATCTACTCGAAACGGTGCCAGTGTGAGGCTCAGATTAATTCCTTCAATTTTCCACTCTTCACCTCGGTGTGAACAGGAACGATTCAAGCTACTAAAATAAACAATTGGAAAACGAGACTGTCCTACATTGCGCCAACTAAACTGTCCCATAGCGGTAGAGCATATCACCCCCTGGACATTGTGTGCTGAAGCTTGTACATATTCTCATATGTTTCCTAATCACAAACAATTACTGTAGTAATTCTTCAATTTGCTAGCGCAATTAGTAAATGGCTGAGAAAGCGACCGAGACGACGATGGCTATGCCGGGTTTGGGGTCGTGATCATGCCTCCAGTCATGCGATTATAGTATTTCTCTGAAAGATACTAACGATATACAGTACCAGTCAAAAGTTTGGACACACCTACTCATTCAAGGGTTTTTCTTTATTTTTACTATTTTCTACATTGTACAATAATAGTGAAGACATCAAAACCATGAAATAACACATATTGAATCATGTAGTAACCAAAACAGTGTTAAACAAATCAAAATCTATTTTATATTTGAGATTCTTCAAAGTAGCCACCCTTTACCTTGATGACAGCTTTGCACACTCTTGGCATTCTCTCAACCAGCTTCATGAGGTAGTCACCTGGAATGCATTTCAATTAACAGGTGTGCCTTGTTAAAAGTTAATTTGGGGAATTTCCTTCCTTCTTAATGCGTTTGAGCCAATCAGTTTGTTGTGACAAGGTAGGGGTGGTATACAGAAGATAGCCCTATTTGGTAAAATACCAAGTCCATATTATGGCAAGAACAGCTCAAATTAGCAAAGAGAAATGACAGTCCATCATTACTTTAAGACATGAAGGTCAATCAATACAGAACATTTCAAGAACTTCGAACGTTTCTTAAAGTGCAGTCGCAAAAACCATCAAGCGCTATGATGAAACTGGCTCTCACAGGAAAGGAAGACAGAGAGTTACCTCTGCTGCAGAGGATAAGTTCATTAGAGTTAACTGCACCTCAGATTGCAGCACAAATGAATGCTTCACAGAGTTCAAGTAACAGACACATCTCAACATCAACTGTTCAGAGGAAACTGCATGAATCAGGCCTTCATGGTCGAATTGTTGCAAAGAAACCCCTACTAAAGGACACCAATAATAAGAAGAGACTTGCTTGTGCCAAGAAACACGAGCAATGGACATTAGACCGGTGGAAATCTGTCCTTTGGTCTGATGAGTCCAAATTGGAGATTTTTGGTTCCAACCGCCGTGTCTTTGTGAGACGCAGAGTAGGTGAACGGATGATCTCCGCATGTGTGGTTCTCACCATGAAGCATGGAGAATGAGGTGTGATGGTGTGGGGGTGCTTTGCTGGTGACACTGTCTGTGATTTATTTAGAATTCAAGGCACACTTAACCAGCATGGCTACCACAGCATTCTGCAGCGATACGTCATCCCATCTGGTTTGCGCTTCGTGGGACTATCATTTGGACAATGACCCAAAACACAGGAGAGTGATGGAGTGCTGCATCAGATGACCTGGCCTCCACAATCACCCAACCTCAAACCAATTGAGATGGTTTGGGATGAGTTGGACCGCAGAGTGAAGGAAAAGCAGCCAACAAGTGCTCAGCATATGTGGGAACTCCTTCAAGACTGTTGGAAAAGCATTCCTCATGAAGCTGGTTGAGAAAATGCCAAGAGTGTGCAAAGCTGTCATCAAGGCAAAGGGTGGCTACTTTGAAGAATCTAAAATCTAAAATCTATTTTGATTTGTTTAACACTTATTTGGTTACTACATGATTCCATATGTGTTATTTCATAGTTTTGATGTTTTCACTATTATTCTACAATGTAGAAAATAGTAAAAATAAAGAAAAACCGTTGAATGAGTCCGTGTGCACATTGCCACGTACTGTGTGCAAACTCCCTGGAAAGACGTGTAGCATTCTTGAGGAAGCTTGAAGTTACCAATGGAAACTTTCCTGGGAGCGAGGAGCAAGAGGCGGAGAGAGACTTGGGGCTGTGATCAGAACAGGTGGAACTAGCATCCCAACAGGGAGATTGTGAGACGGCTGGTTACATACAGGGCCCAGGTTCGGATGATGACTTAGTGTTTCTGGGCGGCTCCTGGGGTTTCTCGGGTGACGAAGAGGGCTTAGTTCCGGGACAGCCACCTCCTCATGCTACGAGGGTAGCGGGGGAAAACCTAGTATCCAACACATAGGTGAAGTGGCCGTATTCACCCCGCGGCAGAAGTAATAATATAATATAATAATATGCCATTTAGCAGACGCTTTTATCCAAAGCGACTTACAGTCATGTGTGCATACATTTTTAGGTATGGGTGGTCCCGGGGATCGAACCCACTACCCTGGCGTTACAAGCGCCATGCTCTACCAATTGAGCTACAGAGGATCAAGGTTCGGTGGATGGCAAGCTAGCTGGTTACTTAGCCCTGTAGTCTAACAAGGGCGTGGCTAATGTGAATCCTACCTTCCGGAAGGCCGACAGGCAGAGATCTGCCAGCTAAGCGGACTTCCCCAGGGGCCGGCCCAGTACCAGATCAGACCGGCCTGGTTCCCAGGCGCAACGCCGGTCTGCCTGGCACAAGCGCCACCCAACTTCCAGGGGTGAGGTGAGAGATGGTCCTGCCATGGTGCAGGGAAGGAGACAGCCCCTGTGCACCTACCTCAGGGATGGGGAATGTCACGAGTTTGGGTCCTCCCTTGCCAGTTGCCCCAAACACCCATGGTGACAACAGTACCTTCAAGTGGCACGTCTAATTGGGGTACGTCACCGATGGCCAAAGCCCCCAAACCCAGTGTGGACCGGACATCAGGCAAACGTTTGCACCTAAACACATTGTTTCAACCCCATTGTTTTCAGGTTTCAAGAGTGTTGTGTATTCCACATGAGTTCAATAAAATATGTCCCTCCTCCACATTCAGACACAAGATTGTCAAGAGTGGTGGAGATAAAAAAAAATAGAAAAATAACCTATTTCTTCCAGTCCACGAGGGGGCGTCATTGCCCCCTCAGATGGCGCTTTACTGGAGACTCACTGCCTGCTCCAACCAATGGCGCGCATGCGGAAAGGGATGGTGGTTTACGTCCCATTCTAGACATGCGTGCCCTGAATAAACATCTCAGAATTCGCAAATTCAAGATGCTCACCAACTAGCGACTGTTACGATCTGTGCATCCCGGCGAATGATTCACCACCATCGACCTAAAGGATGTGTACTTTCATGTGCCCATGTACCGCAGTCACAGAAAGTTCCTGAGATTCCATTACGAGGCGATAACCTACGAGTTTTTGGTACTCCCGTTCTGCTTGTCCTTCTTGCCTCACGTCTTTTCAAAGGTGGTGGAGGCAGCTCTGGCACCCATGGCGGGCCAGGGGCTGAGGGTATTGGCCTATCTGGCTGATTGGCTGATAGCAGCGGAGTCAAAGGAACAAGTGGTGTTCCTCACATCCAGGTTGGTGTCCCATGTTCAGTCTCTAGGTTATATTGTAAACCAGAAAAAGAGCTGTCTAACCCCATTGCAGGGCATTCCACTCCTGGGTCTCGAGTTAGACTTGTACGCAAATCATGCATTTCTATCCCCGGAGAGGGGGTTCCAGCTCTTCTTGGCCCAATTTCGGTTGGGGCACTTAGTATGTTTTCGCCAGTTCCTGCGCCTACTGGGGATAATGGCTTTTATGATAGTGGTCATTCCCCTGGGACTATTATTGATGCGGCCGTTCCAGCGCTGGGTGCTAGCAACACGCTTGGATGCATCTCGCTACCTAAGCCGGTCGATTCAGGTGTCCCTGACATGCCTTCGGGCACTGGCCCAGTGGACGGGCACTGGCCCAGTGGACGGATCCCTGGCTGCTGTCACAAGGGGTTCTCATGGGCCAGGTATTGTCCAGCAAGGTGGTCACGATAGACACGTGACCCCAAGGGTGGGGCATGCTGTGCGAGGGTTACTCAATTTGGGGAGTATGGACGGTGTCTCTGAGTGCCCGGCATATCAATTACCTGGAACTTCTGAATGCGTACTTAGCACTCAGGTGCCTCTTCCCACGTTTGTCGGGCCGACATTTGCTGGTCAGATCCGACAATATGACGACGGTGGAATACATCACATGACGGGGGGGGATCGGTCTCTTCCCCTCCTAACATTGGCTCGCTTCCTGTTGCTGTGGAGTAGGGCGCATTTGCTCTCACTTCAGGCCGTGCATTTTCCAGGTTGCCTCTGCTATCTAGGGGGGAGGGCCCTCTTCCTCAGGAGTGGAGACTACTGGGTGGTTGCCCAGATATGGGTGAGGTTCGGCAGGGCCCACATAGATCTTTACGCATCGCAAGAAAATGTGCAGTGTCGGGAACGGACGCTCTGCGCATCAGTGGCCTCAGACCCTCCTTTACGCGTTTCCACCAGTGGTTCTGATTCAGCCCACGTTGGAGAGGGTGTGGCTTGTGGCTCCCCGTTGGCCCAGGCAGCCTTGGTTCGCGGAGCTTGTTCGCCTTTTAGGCAGGGACCCATGGCAACTCCCGTTGCGCAAGGACCTGGACCTGTTGTCCCAGTCGCACGGACAGGTTTGGCACAAGAGGCTGGTGATTTGGTTCCTATGGGCTTGGCCCCTGAGAGGGCCAATCTGATGGCTAGGGGTTTACCTCTGAATATTATTGCTACCATTGAGTCTGCAAGGGCTCCCTCCACGAGAGGGCTGAATGCGTATAAGTGGCAAGCGTTTGAGCTCTGGTGCCAAGACAAAGGAATAGTTCCTTTTCAGTACTCTGTGAGGGACATCCTTATTTCCCTACAGGAGCTTTTCGAGCAGGGACGCACATTGTCCACGTTTAAAGTGTACATGGCCGCTATCTCAGCGTGTCATGTGGGAATTGATGGAGCCTCAAGGGGGCTCATCCTCTGGTGGTGCGGTTCCTGAAAGGTGTACATAATCTCAGACCGGTATCTAAACCTATTGCGCCCACATGGGACTTGGTGCTGGTTTTGAAAGCGCTGTGTGCGGCCCCCTTTGAGCCGCTGGAGTTGGTGGATCTGAAGATCTCATGGCTTTGGCCTCAACTAAACGTGTTGGGGACCTCCACGCGTTATCCGTGCACCCTTCCTGTACTCAGTTTGCCCCGGGCGACTCTAAGTTGACGTTGCGTCCAAATGCGGCCTTCGCCCCGAAAGTCATGGCTATGTCCTGCAGATCCTTAGCTTTTGAGCTATTTGCCTTTTCACTTAGCTTATTTTGCTTCTGTAGAGCAACAGAGGTTACATGCCCTGTGTCCCGTGCGAGCTTTATACACGTACATTGAACGGACCCGCGATATCCGGTTATGTTACCAGCTTTTTATCTGTTTTGCTAATCAAGCTTGCGGCAGGGCGCTCTCTAAGCAGTGTCTCTCCCACTGGATTGTGGAGACTATCTCCCTGGAACATAGCAGCAAGGGGCAAGGGTTACCTAGCGGTGTACGCACCCACTCCACCAGGGGTCTGGCAGCGTCTTGGGCATTGTTTAAAGGGTTGACTATAGTAGATATTTGTGCTGCGGCGAGTTGGGCATCACCACACACCTTTGTAAAGTTTTATCGCTTGGATGTCACTGCTCCCAGTGTAGGCCACAATGTGCTTACTGCTAGGACATGGGAAAGTCACTAGGCAGTGCACTGTGTGCACAATACTCAGACTGCCGCATCTAGCGGGGTCAGGTCTGGGTGGTTTGCCATGGGCCATTTCTTTTAGTATTTGTTGGGGTTGGCTTGGGGATTGATTATATTTCCCCATAGTGTGTTGTATTAAGTTGACTAACTGAAAGGGAACGTAACGTTATGACTATAACTAGTGTTCCCTGAAGGAGGGAAAAGAGATACAACACCTGTTTGGCCCCATGCCGCCCGTTCCTGGGCTCGGTGAAGAGCAGTCTTAAATTGAAGGAATGAATCCGAGCCTCACGCTTATCACCTGTGGAAGGCAGGACTTCAACCGAAGTTGCAAGAGTGCGACTCCCCATAGTATAGTGTACCTCGTTTCCCTCCTTCAAGGAACAGTAGTTATAATCATAACGTTACGTTTCTATCTACAAGCCATCAGACTGCTGAAAACTTGAACTGGACTGACCACCTGCTCTGATTCTTTGCACCTTAGCACACATGCACTCACTCACGCACACACCCACACATATACAGTACATTCATGCTACACACACACACATCACAACTGCTGCTACCAGACTCTTATTATGATTGCTAAATTTAAACCCTTGCCCCCCAATCCCCCCTTCCGCAAAATGTGTAAATATTGGACTATAAATTGTGCCTTCCTGTATTATACTTATGCTAAAATGTTTATTCTATTCTACTGAGCCATTTACTTTATGTCCGTATTCTTATCTTTTATTATTTCTTATTGTCATTGAATTGTCGAGAAGGAACCTGCAAGTAAGCATTTCATTGGATCGAGTATCCCATGTGTATCCCGTACATACGACTAATAAAACTTGAAACTTGAAACACACACTCAGGGACAAGTGGGGAATAAACAGCATGATGAAACCCTACACTCTGTCAGCTACCAGTAAGGAGTGGCCCTGAAAACAAACACACGCACGCTGCCCAGTCTTACCGTAGGCAAACACTTCCCTCTCACACAAACCTCATGATTCCTGTTTGTTTTCTATGAAACACAAGCAAACATGTGGAAAAGCCACAGACAGTAACCCATGTAAGTAACTGTGTTCATAGAATTGCTATATGGAAGTTGCACCTAACAACAGATCTAGGATTAGATTATCCTACCACAATTCAAACCTTAACCATTAGGGGGAATGGATACATACATGACCCTGTATCAGTGTTTATGACAACTTCTAGGTACTCTGTCAAGGACATCTGTAGTCAGAGAAGCAGGCGTGTCCCACTACACACTAATCACTGTTAAAGTAGCAGAGTCAAAACAAAGTCACTAAACTGGTTACTATGCCGATTAGTAGCATTCCTCTCCATGGCAACAGAGATCCCCCTGGGGATATAATCCCAGGAGAAGGTTCTGTAATACTGCAGTTGTGTTGAGTAAATGACTGTTGGCCTAATACCCTGGTGCTATTGAGTAAATATGCCTAATACCCTGGTGCTATTGAGTAAATAGGCCTAATATCCTGGTGCTATTGAGTAAATATGCCTAATACCCTGGTGCTATTGAGTAAATAGGCCTAATACCCTGGTGCTATTGAGTAAATAGGCCTAATATCCTGGTGCTATTGAGTAAATATGCCTAATATCCTGGTGCTATTGAGTAAATATGCCTAATATCCTGGTGCTATTGAGTATATAGGCCTAATACCCTGGTGCTATTGAGTAAATATGCCTAATATCCTGGTGCTATTGAGTAAATAGGCCTAATATCCTGGTGCTATTGAGTAAATATGCCTAATATCCTGGTGCTATTGAGTAAATATGCCTAATATCCTGGTGCTATTGAGTAAATATGCCTAATATCCTGGTGCTATTGAGTAAATATGCCTAATACCCTGGTGCTATTGAGTAAATAGGCCTAATACCCTGGTGCTATTGAGTAAATAGGCCTAATATCCTGGTGCTATTGAGTAAATATGCCTAATATCCTGGTGCTATTGAGTAAATAGGCCTAATACCCTGGTGCTATTGAGTAAATAGGCCTAATACCCTGGTGCTATTGAGTAAATAGGCCTAATATCCTGGTGCTATTGAGTAAATAGGCCTAATACCCTGGTGCTATTGAGTAAATAGGCCTAATATCCTGGTGCTATTGAGTAAATAGGCCTAATACCCTGGTGCTATTGAGTATATAGGCCTAATACCCTGGTGCTATTGAGTAAATAGGCCTAATACCCTGGTGCTATTGAGTAAATAGGCCTAATACTGTGGTGTGGCTTACTTGAGGTTTTCCACCAAACTCCACCATTGTTTTTCAATCTCGATCCTGGGGTCTCCTAGATGGTGCAGGCTTTTGTTCCAGGCGAACAATAACACACCTGATTCAACTAATCAAGGACTTGACAATTAAAGTAGTTGATTAATTGAATCAGTTGTCTTAGTACTGGGCTGGAACATAAACTGCACAGTCAGAAGGCAAAGGGACTCTATTTAAAGGTGACAAGACGGCACTATGTATAACGATAAAATTGCTAAATGTGTAGTACCCATTTGTCAGTTAATCCAATCTGTCACTGTATGGTGATTCGAATCTCATTAGCTATACATTTATTACCTCTCAAGCTAATTTCATGAAGTCTTAATGACCTTGTGAAATGGGGGAGCCAAAACGACATTTTCAGCAGATCACTTTCTAGAGAGGGTGACAAGGGTCAAAATATTTGGTTAAGACCCAAATGTGAAGGCCGTACTCCTTCCTATTTGAGAAACGTGGACATGCTATTAGTTCCATAACATTCCTGTGCAGTACTGAGGACTTCACACAAGCTTTGGTCAATACTTCAAGCAAAATATCATTTATGGCCTACTTTGCATGCCCCAAACCCATTGACAAAACTTTCTGTTAAAGGAAAACTCCACCCAAAAACTATATTTTGGTATTTGTTTCATTAGCCCATTTTTGACATAGTCCCAAAATGTTTTGCTTGTCAGCAATCAAGTTTTCAAGATATGTAACTTTCAAAATACAGAAATGATCCCTGTATAATTCATTTTGCATCATATGATGTTGCGTTTCGCAAAATGCATTGAACAGAGCAGTGTAGCGTAGGGTGCGACTGAAATTTTGCGGGTGTGGAGAGCGCTGGGCATGAAGCGCTGGGCATCTGATTGTTATGACATACAGTGCATTCGGAAAGTATTCAGACCCCTTGACTTTTTCCACATTTTGCTATGTTACAGCCTTATTCTAAAATGGATTCAATCTTTTTTTATCCTCATCAATCTACACACAATGCCCCATAATGACAAAGCGAACAGGTTTTTATACATTTTTGAAAATGTATATATATCAAAAAAAATATTTACATAAGTATTCAGACCCTTTGCTATGATACTCGACATTGAGCTCAGGTGCATCCTGTTTCCATTGTTATCCTTGAGATGTTTATACAACTTGATTGGAGTCCACCTGTGGTAAATTCAATTGATTGGACATGATTTGGAAAGGCAAACACCTGTCTACATAAGGTCCCACAGTTGACAGTGCATGTCAGAGGAAAACCAAGCCATGAGGTCGAAGGAATTGTCCGTAGAGCTCCGAGACAGGATTGTGTCAAGACACAGATCTGGGGAAGGGTACCAAAACATTTCTGCAGCATTGAAGGTCCCCAAGAACACAGTGGCCTCCATCATTCTTAAATGGAAGAAGTTTGGAACCACCAAGACTCTTTGTAGAGTTGGCCGCCCGGCCAAACTGAGCGATCGGGGGAGAA
This sequence comes from Coregonus clupeaformis, assembly GCF_020615455.1. Taxonomy (NCBI): domain Eukaryota; kingdom Metazoa; phylum Chordata; class Actinopteri; order Salmoniformes; family Salmonidae; genus Coregonus; species Coregonus clupeaformis. The sequence continues at coordinate 36,716,275 of NC_059221.1, forward strand.
GGGCCTTGGTCAGGGATGTGACCAAGAAACCGATGGTCACTCTGACAGAGCTCCAGAGTTCCTCTGTGGAGATGGGAGAACCTTCCAGAAGGACAACCATCTCTGCAGCACTCCATCAATCAGGCCTTTATGGTAGAGTGGCCAGAAGGAAGCCACTCCTCAATAAAGGCACATGACAGCCCTCTTGGAGATTGCCAAAAGGCACCTAAAGGACTCTCAGACCATGAGAAACAAGATTCTCTGGTCTGATGAAACCAAGATTGAACTCTTTGGCCTGAATGCCAAGCGTCACACCTGGAAGAAACCTGGAACCATCCCTACGGTGAAGCATGGTGTTGGCAGCATCATGCCGTGGGGATGTTTTTCAGCGGCAGGGACTGGGAGACTAGTCAGGATCGAGGGAAGAGATCCTTGATGAAAACCTGCTCCAGAGCACTCAGGACCTCAAACTGGGGCGAAGGTTCACTTTCCAACAGGACAACGACCCTATGCACACAGCCAAGACAATGCAGGAGTGGCTTCAGGACAAGTCTCTGAATGTCCTTGAGGTCTGAAAACGTATGTAATTGAGATATTTCAGTGCATTCGGAAGGTATTCAGACCCCTTGACTTTTTCCCACATTTTGTTATGTTACAGCCTTATTCTAAAATGGATTTAAATGTTTTTTTCCCCCCTCATCAATCTACACACAATACCCCATAATGACAAAGCAAAAACAGGTTGTAAGAAATGTTTGTTAATGTAAAAAAAGAAAAACGGAAGTATTGCAGTCCCTGCCGCTAAAAACATCCCCACAGCATGATGCTGCCACCACCATGCTTCACTGTAGGGGTGGTGCCAAGTTTATTCCAAACATGACACTTGGCATTCAGTCCAAAGAGTTCAATCTTGGTTTCATCAGACCAGAGAATGTTGTTTCTCATGGTCTGAGCGTCTTTAGGTGCCTTTTGGCAAACTCCTTGCGGGCTGTCGTGTGCCTTTTACTGAGGAGTGGCTTCCGTCTGGCCACTCTACCATAAAGACCTGATTGGTGGAGTGCTGCTGAGATGGTTGTCCTTCTGGAAGGTTCTCCCATCTCCACAGAGGAACTCTGGAGCTCTGTCAGAGTGACCATCGGGTTCTTGATCACATCCCTGACCAAGGCCCTTCTCCTCCGATTGCGCAGTTTGGCCGGGCGGCCAGCTCTAGGAAGAGTCTTGGTGGTTCCAAACTTCTTCCATTTAAGAACGATGGAGGCCACTGTGTTCTTGGGGATCTTCAATGCTGCAGACATTTTTTGGTACCCTTCCCCAGATCTGTGCCTTTACACAATCCTGTCTCGGAGCTCTACATACAATTCCTTCGACCTCATGGCTTGGTTTTTGCTCTGACATGCACTGTCAACTGTGGGACCTTATTTAAACAGGTGTGTGCCTTTCCAAATCATGTCCAATCAATTGAATATATCATTATGGGGAATTGTGTGTAGATTTAATGAGAATTTTTTTTTGAAATCAATTTTAGAATAAGGCTGTAGGCATTCATTCCTATGGAGGACTACTTTTCTGAGGAGTGCCAATATGGCCGACCGGTGGCTTCAAAGCCTCTCCATGGCCAAAACAAGAATTAGACAACGAAGAAGAATTCTCTCCGCACACCATCTTTGAGAGCCTTCCTTCTCTGCACACATTAGACATTGCTCTTCCCGTATTTGATAATCAGCTGTGTAGAGAGGGCTTAAACAGTTGCATTCTGGGTCTTGTAGTTTCATTGCCTAATGTCAAAAATAGATTTTCGTGAGCACCACCCCCCAAAAAGGACTTGTAGCCCCAAAGTGCCTCTCATGGCGTTCTGTCGATCTGTAACGCACCATATGGTAACGTTCATATACGGTTATATTCAACAGGGCCTTTCTCCAGCCAACATAGTGCCAGAGATTCAAATGTGTCAGGGCCACGTGTTACTGGATGAGGTTATTGAATTGTTACACTTGATATACTATAATATGTAGTGACACTATGTCATGTGATTCAAATAATAAATAAACAAAATCTAAAGTCATTTAACTAGGCTATATGCTATTAGAATAAGGCTGTAGCGTAACAAAATGTGGAAAAAGTTAAGGGGTCTGTATAGTTTCCGAATGCACTGTACATGTCATTTTGTCCTTAAAACATTTAAATGAAATACTGTATAATTCCATTCATTCCTATGGAGGACTACTTTTCTGAGGAGTGCCAATATGGCCGACCGGTGGCTTCAAAGCCACTCCATGGCCAAAACAAAGCATCAGCAATCCAGGGTTTATATACATCATTGGTATGAACTAGGCTAATGTAAGAACACCCTCTTGTGGTTTACAACAGGTAAAACGTAAATGACAGGGGCATGGACTCAACATAGTATCTTCATCTGTCCTACTAACACGCCTTCACTTTGAGATAAAGAAACCCAATCTTTAGTGTGCAATAGAGGCCCACTTGTCTATGGTTCTCTCCCATTCTGTTTTTCAGAATAGTCAAGGAAGCAATTTTGCACTGTTGAGCAATATAACACAATGCTGTGTTGGGCATTTAAAAAATGTGATTTTTGTTGGTATAGAAGGATATTGGACATGTGTAACAGATAAGCATATCACTGCTGCATATATTAGAGTGTAAATATTGACGCCATTTATATATGTTAATAGTTCTTCACTAACATTCCATTCTCTTCAGAAGCTGATATGTTGTCTCTGGTTGCAGTGACCACAAAATATCAAACATCTCATTATTGCATTTTGCCTACTCATTTAGGGTGTTACAATATCTACAAATTAAGTAAAAAAATAAAAAATAACTGGCTAATTCCATAGTGTTTATGAGCTATTATAGTTGATGTTTTCCTTATTTCATTTTAAGTCGAAAACAATTAGCACATTCCAAAAGTTGAAAAACTGGCTCTATTATATTAGGGGCATGTTTTTGAACGGTATGTGCCTGGATTATTTTGGGAAAACATGCGCAGTGAAGTCCACCTATAGAAAACTGTCACGAGCACTATTAGTTGAGTTATTAACAGGTTATACATGTCGGAAGCTGTCAAAAACCACAATTACGCACAACTGCAAGACATGAGGCCTTCATGATGAAGGCCTATATTGAAAGAGTTAACCGAACCTAGTGCTTTCTGTATCTATATCGACAGACCATGCATTAAATACATTGAAACTTCCTGGCTTCCATAACTGATACAGCGTACGGATGCTTTCTGAACTGACTGCACTCGCGCTTCCTTTGTAACCATGAGGTCAGAACGTAGGTTCACGTTCACCAAGGATGCAGATTGTCACGAAAAACAACAGTCAACAAAAACAGCTTGTATAGTTCACTTCTTGTCGCCACAATCAGTCCCCAAGTCAAGTGAATTACCTGTTAGAATTAGACAGCGAAGAAGAATTCTCTCCGCACTCCATCTTTGAGACCCTTCCTTCTCTGCACACGTTAGACATTGCTCTTCCCGTATTTGATAATCAGCTGTGTAGAGTGGGCTTAAACAGTTGCATTCTGGGTCTTGTAGTTTCATTGCCTAATGTCAAAAATAGATTTTCGTGAGCACCACCCCCCAAAAAGGACTCGTAGTCCCAAAGTGCCTCTCATGGCGTTCTGTCGATCTGTAACGCACCATATGGTAACGTTCATATACGGTAATATTCAACAGGGCCTTTCTCCAGCCAACATAGTGGCAGAGATTCAAATGTGTCAGGGCCACGTGTTACTGGAAGAGGTTATTGAATTGTTAGACTTGATATAGTATAATATGTAGTGACACTATGTCATGTGATTCAAATAATAAATCAACAAAATCTAAAGTCATTTAACTAGGCTTTATGCTATTTATGTGAACATTTAAAATGCACTGTATCAGCTCCAATAATTGTCAGTTCATATAGGCTACATGATGAACTGCACTGCATGTATTATATATGGCAACAGTCAAACTTAGTTAACAACATTTTTATTAATTCTTTGAGGGATAATAATGCAAAGTTAATACAACAATTTTGAAAAATTGTAACAGATCAGATTCAGAGGTGTGGCGCCTCCCTAGTTAGGATATAGCTTCAGATATGAACAACTTCAACATAGAAAACAGGAAAAACATTGTCATAGGTATTCTTCTCAACATAACCAATCATTTTGTATCCTCTCTATAATGGTCAATTTTCAAAACAAAGAGTCATCTGAAGCCGGTTGAGATTGTGAATGTTTGTAAGATAAAACATTAAAGGGGGGGATAGCATTTTGTGAAAAAAAGGGAAGACACCTTAGCCTATGCCCAGGTACAAAAGTCAAACCACACACAGTCCAGACCACTAAAAAGCTCTGGAGACAACACTCCTAATTCAAGCCTATTTCATTGGATAGTAAGTGCACTAAAAACAAACACACACACACACACATACGCCTCCTTGTTCACCCTTAGATATCGACAAATGAACATTCTCAATATGTGTGTAAATGTGTCCTGAAAACCTCAATTAAATGTGCATCGTCAAACATGTTAAACAGTGTATTTCAACACATACCATCATATTTGATGGATTCGACCTCACCTTTTTTGTTTAATTATTTTCTTATTTTTTTTTTGTCACTGAGAAAAGAACATTCTTAAGCAAACAAACAAAGGGATAGGGTAGGTGAAATAAATTAGCCATTACATTTGTAAATTACACTGGATATCAAGACATCAGCAAGCCAATGTGACCAACAAAATATGGTGTATTGCTATACTCTCTAAACATATTGTTGCAGTTGCTGCTGTATTCTACATTAGCTCAAACTGAGGGATATGTGTTTTCCACATCATCTAGGAAGACAGGTAGTAAAGGGTGAAATAAAGTATATAATAATATCCACAATGGTAAGCAGTGCTAAACTATTATATTGCAAACACCAAAGCTTGTCAGGTAAACAATAGCAGTCAATATGACATAATCAATCAAACAATCAACAAGCAACACATAATTGATACTGTGCCAAAACTCCACACTCAACTACTAACTGTTCTTAACATCCTCTCATAATAAAGGGTTGGAATTAAATTGTAGTCTGTAGAATTTGTGAAAATGCATGTTCTATAACTGAACTCCAGCCAAGGTTCTCATTCTGCCTATATAGAAAAGCCAGTCGCCAGATGAAAGCCAAGGTCTGAAAAACTGTATTGAAAAGCGCAAGGTACCGTCAGTGCTTGTCTATCTAACCTCTGTTGTTCATCTATCAAACGTGGATATAACAATACGGGCAGGTATTCAATCGTAATGCAATGTAAGGGATGTAGCCTACACTCCTTCGTGAAAGTGATAGTGCAAGATTTTTGCAATTAAGCCTTGACTGGAAGTCTATGGGATCAGCTAGCTGATTGCAATAACGCTAGCGTATCCCATATATTTTCAGTCATTGTGCTAACACTTTTCAGCAATCGCTCCAGAAACTACCTTCAACTTCCTTCAAACTGCACGCAGAGACATAAAATGGTATCCATGAGTTCATCCGAATCTGCGTAACTAGAAAAAAAGGTGCTTAATTGCCAAAATCTCACACTATCCCTTTGAGAACTCCCATCATCCCAAAATAGACAATTATGAATTAAAGCAATGTAGGCTGACATTTAGAAAATCAAATTAAATTGCAATGGTGATATTGGGCTGAATCCTAACTTGAGGAAAACAAAATGTCAGCACAAGGGTTACATTATGGTATGAGTTGAGTACCTGTATTTGGACATACTGCAAAGTACAATTTTAGGAAAACTGTGCTGGATGAACAAGCAGAATGATTAAATTGCACCATGTAACCATTAACTTTTTACAAACTCCCCCTGCTATCATATTAACTAGATGATATACACAAGTGATTATAAAATAGATCTGTCGCTTTGAGAGAGCAAGCTATTCTGCTCTATTGATATAAATATAAATGAAAGACTTTAGGGGATTTTATTTCAATCAAGTTATTACAATTTTTTTGTGTGAAACGAAGTATCTACTATAAGCATTTAGTATATAGATAAAATATTAAAATTCTCTGATTGCACATTCTAGTATTTTTCATAAATTAAAGACATTTAATTTAGACTTAATTCATTTTACGATAAAATAGTTATGACTGGTAAAACAGCCTAAATATTTTGCATTTCTGAGGATCAGTTATGGCTTTGTTAGGATTTTGAGTTAGACAGGTGGACCTGTTATTTTCCCATTTGTCATTGAATCTGGTTAGAATGCGGGTCACAGAGGACTAAAAGTACTTATTTCTGGACACCACTCTGTTTCTTTTTTAATCCTGGTTACAACCCCCCATATAGGGGGTTAAGGTTTGTGTAGGGTGAAACTGCCCCTTAGACACTGAACTATGGCCAGTTTTGTGTCTTTGCCCATAATGGTTAAGGTTAGAATTTAATGATGGCAGGCTGGTTCCTAGCTCTGTGTCTAAGGGCAACCTCTTCCGGAGCATTAACGTTGGGGTAAAAGATTAGCAGTGCTCTTCAAGTGCAGAAAGACAAAACAGGGGAAGGGAGGGAAGGAAGGAAGGGGTTAGGGTTAGTGCAAGACAAGTGTTTTAGTGACAAGTGTTTTTAGAAACTTCATTTGCAGGGTTTCTTTTTCGTTTCATAAAATATTATTATTTTCAAACTGACTTAAACTTTCTATAAAAAGACATATGCCGCTTCCTTTTCTGAATTATTTCATTCAAACAAGAGCAAGCAGATTTTTCCAGATCATCTTCAAGTCGGACTTCAAGCTGCAAAACGGTGACAACTCATTTGATTGTGCTGCAATGGTGCAGCTCTGGTCAAATACTTTCCCACTGTTAGATTCAGCATTTAGTCCATAATTAGCAACAATAGCAGTGGAAACCTATATTCAACAACATTTTTACATCTTCAAACTTTGTGGATATGCCGTTTACATTGCTTGGTGTAGATACAGATATTAGTTTCGAAATGTTTGCGTAAACATCCCCAATCATACTCTTGTGTATAATTACTGTCTCAAAAATTCAAAAAAATCTCATATCATATATAAAAAATTAAAACAAATCCCACATTTCAGTGTAAATGTTTGAAATTAACAAAATTACTATACATACTTAGCTTAGCTACAGCATAAGAACAGAATAAAGAGTTTGATTTATGAGTAAAAGTGTGTTCTCTGGGCCAAAAAACAACAAAGAAAGAGACAGAAACACATTACTATATTGCACTGTAGCTGACTGATCAGAAAAGCATTCAGCTGCCACAATGAAAAACAAACTCAAGACACCAAAGTGGAAAACAACAAAATGCAAATTTGACTTCCTGCCTTGAAAAACGATGGATGACGTCATTGCTTTGAGTATATAGATATATAGATATAGATATTGTATATATACACAGTACAGTATATCCATTGAAAAATCACTAGCCGTAAATTACCTCACCATGCTAATAGAATATCCTTTGAAAAATCTCTCAAGCACAACATAAATCTATAGACATGTAGAGGGAATTATGCAAAATTCTATTGAAATATGACTTTTGTTTAGAAAATGCTATTTATATATTGAGTGGGATTTTAACTTTGATTACAATTAACCCCTGTTGTGAATAGCTTAACTGAAATTATGCTTAGAAATGGAATGGAGAAAAAAATGAACTGTTACATCAGCATATACCAGTAGACACATACACAGTATACAGTATAGGGTTAAAACACAAAGATCAGAGTGAAATCAAACACATTAACTAATTGTTTTCACGTTTCTACAGTTATTTTTTGTTTCGTTCTCTGTCCCCCAGTCCTTGTGGCGTCCATAACGTCTTTGAGCTTACTGGCGTAAAGTGGATGGATAGTCAGAGAGATAGCATCCTCTCTGGCTCTTGGGTTAGTGAAAGCAGAGCTACTCTGAGGGAGGGGGCACCCTCTTGGTCTTGCCCCTCCGTGTGGTGGGGGGGTTGGGCTGTCTGTTTAATGTTGGGCTCCCCGGGTTCACCCTCTCTGTCGGGATCTGGGTCTGGGCCTGGTGCTGGACTTGGGCTGTGTTCGGGGCGGCGGCTGAAGTTGGTTTCGGAGTGGGGGCGGGGGCTGAGATTTGGGTGGCGCTGAAAGGAGTCTTTGTTTGGACAGGGGTGGCCTGAGGGGGGTGCTCTTTGGGCTTGCGGCCTCTCTTCTTTCCTGTGGTGGCACAGTTCTTTACTTCCTTTTTCTCTAACTCGTTGTTTTCTGGCAGTTTACTCTTGCTGCTGCTGGGCACCACATGGCTAGAGGCTCGGAACCAGTTCTGTACGAATGTATGATAATGTAACGTATGATCATTTAATGTATGATAATAATGAGGGAAGACGTCATCTGTGAGTGGGTCCGTTTCATATACTTCAATGTGTATATCAGACCTTTGAGGGTTTATGTATGTAAGTCTCACCTGTGAGTGTGTCTTGCTGATGTGGTACTTGACACCACTTTCTGAGCTGAATTCCTTCTGACACAGTAAGCAGGTGTACTTCCCTGCGTCGCCCCCTGCCTGCAGAGCACAGAAACACACCCCAGTCAGGAGTAGGTACAAGTTGTCCCTAAACCTAACCACTGACACAGGGTCAGATATTTTTTCATCCATTTAACTTAAACTGGTCCTGATGTTCCTACCTGGTTACAGTTGGCTAGATGAGCTTTGAGCCCAGACACACTGGAGTAAACAGCTTCACAGCTCTAGAAACAGAGAGGAACAATAACAACAGATATAACTATAGTAAACTGTGCGTATAAAACCTTCACTTGCTAATTTTTAGAGCCTGTAGAGCTCAGAATTGACAGCGCTGGAATGTGTAAAAGCAACTGGATTATTTAAAATACAGGATTTATCTGAAAGGTGTTTAATGGACAGAACATTCTCTCTAGAGGTTCTTACTCCGTTGGAGCAGCAGATGAAGCCCTTCTCCTTGACCTCGTTCTTCCAGCTCTCCAGCAGCTTGGAACTGAACTTGGGAAGGCCAGGCCGAGTGTAGTTCAACTGGGGGAGGAAGACAGACAGGGACAAGATGTTCAGTGTGTGTGTGTGTGTGTGTGTGTGTGTGTGTGTGTGTGTGTGTGTGTGTGTGTGTGTGTGTGTGTGTGTGTGTGTGAGTACCTGTCTGTATCTTACCCTCTTGCTGTCCGGTACTAGGTCATCTTTGATGCGGCGCTTGGTTCCCCAGTCCTTGGTCAGTTCATCCTCTGCTATCTCCTGCAAGTGGAACACTGCTACCTGGGCCGACCGACGTCTCACCCTACCACTGGGAGTCCTCTCAAAGTCCTCCCCCAGGCCCTCTCTCTCCCCACCCCTCTCTCTCCCCTCCTCTTGCCACTTCTCCTTTTCCTTTCTCTCTCTCTCCGTGTGGTTCTGCTCCCTTCTTCCTCCAAGCTGTGTCTGTGACTCCTCTGTGCTCACCTGGAAGAGAGGAGGGACAGCCCAGTCAGGGACCAATGATAGAATTCACAGCGATTCAACCAACGACTATGGGTGTAATCTCAACCGATAAAGATATAAAACAAAAACGCTTCTGCTCTCTCTTACCCCTCTGCCGGTGTTATTGTTGTTAGTGTTGTTGGTATTGTTGATATTGGTGGTGGTGGTGTTGGAGGTGGTGGTGGTGGTGGGGGGGGTGCGGTGTTCAGTGCGGAGGTGGTAGTCTCTGCCAGCCTTGGAGCGGTAGGTCTTCCCACAGTGCTGACACAGAAACACAGGCTTGTCCTCCTCTGACAGCTCTCTGCCACAGCGCTTCTGATGGTACTGGTACCCCATCAGACTGGAGAAATGGGCCGAGCAGCCCTGTGTGTGTGTGTGTGTGTGTGTTTATGTGTGTGTGTGCGCATACGTGTGCGTGCAACATTGAAAATGGGAGAAATTGAAAATTCACATTAGACTGGAAATCAGGTTAGTGGAGCAGAGTATGGATTTGTCTAACAAAGCATCACACTATGTCTATGTTTCATTCATCTAACTTTATATAGTGTCATTGACATAAACCTATCTTTCTCAAGAGAGGTGGCCAACCATTTGTGTGTTTGAATGAGAGAAGAGTGAGTTAGAAGTGGAAGAAAGACATGAAATGCCCATGAATGGATGAAGAGAGGTTATTGTAAGTCTCTGTCTCAGCAGCCCTGTCTCTTCACCTCTCTCCTCTCTCCTCTCTGCACTCTAGTGTGAGTAATCGGTAACAGTGTTGATGTGTGTTTGGGCAGAATTACAAGAGAGAGAGGGAAGGAGGGAGTGAGAGAGGAGAGAGAGAAAGAAAGAGAGAGAAAGAAAGAGAGAGGGGTAGATGGAGATGAAGGGGTGGGCAGCAGAAATAGAGAGAGAGAGAGAGAGAGAGAGAGAGAGAGAGAGAGAGAGAGAGAGAGAGAGAGAGAGAGAGAGAGAGAGAGAGAGAGAGAGAGAGAGAGAGAGAGAGAGAGAGAGAGAGAGAGAGAGAGAGAGAAAGTGGGATTAAAGAAAGAAGGCACATGAGCGAGTACATACCTCGTTAGGACACTTGATTCGTCCCATCTGTTTGAGCACTCTGCGCAGCCTCTCTCTCTCCTCCTGCCTGTCCCCCGTCTGGCCCTCAATCCCCGAGGCCTGAAGGGGGAACAAACACAGCGTCGCACCAGAGTCGTGTCCCCTCAAAACACCTCCCCCTCCCAAGCAGGCCGGGAAAATGTGTTTTCCATCTCAGGCGTTAGGCGGTGCCAGGATCATAAAATGGTTTCATGGCAAGGCCGTTACTCAAGACATGTTTATGACAACTGTCAAACTAATGTTTTCACCGAGGGGTTTATCAGTGCCAAAAACATGTCTGATAAAAACAGCAGCTGACAGCACAGCACAGCCAGAGAGAGGACAGGGGAGGGGACTACACATCAGGGCAGTGAATAAGTGCATATGTTGAGAGAACAACAATCTGGATTGAAATGCAACCGTGGATACACTCTCAGGTGCATCTCAATAGTCTAAATTCCTGGTGGGCATCCTCCATTTTGCTTTCACTGGTGTTTTTAGATCAGTACACTCTTAGAAAAAAAGATGTACAGATGAAGGAGAGGAAGCCATTTGAGATTATTGAGACACATCCCCAGTCTGAGGGAAAGAGGGGGATAAGATGGCAACTCAGAGGAACACATGTCATTCCCACACTAACGCAAAGCAAAGTGAATAATGTCACAGTCAGACCCTGAGGCTAGAGAACACACACTAGATTCACCAGGGGACACAGAGAAACCCCCAGCATTTATTTGTAAAACCATTATCAGACATGAGGGAGAGGGAGAGGGGTGAGAGAGTGAAACCTTTATCAGACATGAGGGAGAGGGAGAGGGAGAGGGGTGAGAGAGTGAAACATTTATCAGACATGAGGGAGAGGGAGAGGGTGAGAGAGTGAAACCTTTATCAGACATGAGGGAGAGGGAGAGGGGTGAGAGAGTGAAACATTTATCAGACATGAGGGAGAGGGGTGAGAGAGTGAAACCTTTATCAGACATGAGGGAGAGGGTGAGAGAGTGAAACCTTTATCAGATATGAGGGAGAGGGGTGAGAGAGTGAAACCTTTATCAGATATGAGGGAGAGGGGTGAGAGAGTGAAACCTTTAACAGACATGAGGGAGAGGGGTGAGAGAGTGAAACATTTATCAGACATGAGGGAGAGGGAGAGGGGTGAGAGAGTGAAACCTTTATCAGATATGAGGGAGAGGGGTGAGAGAGTGAAACCTTTATCAGACATGAGGGAGAGGGAGAGGGGTGAGAGAGTGAAACCTTTAACAGACATGAGGGAGATGGGTGAGAGAGTGAAACCTTTATCAGACATGAGGGAGAGGGAGAGGGGTGAGAGAGTGAAACCTTTATCAGACATGAGGGAGAGGGAGAGGGGTGAGAGAGTGAAACCTTTATCAGACATGAGGGAGAGGGGTGAGAGAGTGAAACCTTTATCAGACATGAGGGAGAGGGAGAGGGGTGAGAGAGTGAAACCTTTATCAGACATGAGGGAGAGGGGTGAGAGAGTGAAAGAGTGAAAGCGTGAAAGAGAAAGATATAGCGAGAAAGATACACTCTTAGTAATAAAAGGGTTCCAAAAGGGTTCTTCGGCTGTCCCGATAGGATAACCCTTTTTGGTTCCATGTAGAACTCTTTTGGGTTCCATTGAGAACCCTCTGTGGAAAGGGTTCTACATGGAACCCAAAAGGTTTCTACCTGGAACCAAAAAGGGTTCTTCAAAAGGTTATCCTATGGGGACAGCCGAAGAACCCTTGTTGGTTCTAGATAGCACCTTTTTCTCTAAGAGTGTAGATAAATATGAGTGTATCACAGTACAACAACAAGGTCAAAGCCAGCAGGTGACCTCTGTCGCTGTGTCATCCTGTCTTTTCCCACACTGCACTGGGGCACAGCCATGTGACCAGAGGACACACACTGGGTACAGATTAGCAATGATGCCACTTCTGCAGGTAATGCAGAACAACACAAAGGCACACACACAAATATACATACACACACGCCATGGAAGTTTGTGAATCACTGCTTTAAAACACAAACTGTACTCTCTCCTAATAATGATATGGAGAGCTGCCAATATGGCCATGGGATGAAAGGCAGAGACTGAAGACAAATCATTTAAACAGATCAGCTATGATGGCACGGCTGACTGGAATACAGACACACACACACACACACACACACACAGGTTCACTCATTTATATTTTATGACGCTTTCTGAGATAGCAGTTTTGAATTATTCAACAAACTTAATTGGAGCGCCATTCCACTAATGCAGGAGGGAGGGCCATGTTGATATCTTAATGAACCGCTCAACTGAGGGAGCTAACACAGCACCACAATGTAATGTGCATGCTTTCAGAACAGTCATATCAATCATAACAATAGAACTCAATCTATTAGGACATTTCACCCCCAATCCCAAACCAATCCCTCACGCCTGGAGGGAACCCACAACAGAGTTCCCTCCACTGTCACATGTTGCTGATGAAACCCCCAGGGTTACTTTATTGACTTTTTACCCCTTTTTTGTGATATCCAATTGGTAGTTACAGTCTTGTCCCATCGCTGCAACTCCCATACGAACTCGGGAGAGGCAAAGGTCGAGAGCCATGCGTCCTCTGAAACACGACCCCGGCAAGCTGCACTGCTTCTTAACACACTGCTCCCTTAACCCGGAAGCCAGCCGCACCAATGTGTTGGAGGAAACACCATACAGCTGGCGACCCAAGTCAGTGTGCATGCGCCCGGCCGCCATAAGGAGTAGCTAGAGCACCATGGGACAAGGACATCCCAGCCGGCCAAACCCTCCCCTAACCCAGACGACACTGGGCCAATTGTGCGCCGCCTCATGGGTCTCCCGGTCGTGGCCGTTTGCGACACAGCCCAGGATCGAACCCGGATCTGTAGTGACGCCTCTAGCACTGATTGCAGTGCCTTAGACAGCTGCGCCACTAGGAGGCCAGGGTTACTTTTAAATGGATAGTGTGTGTGTGCCTGTCTGCATGTGTGTACCTTGCTGCTGTGCTCAGCCATCGTATGGTAGTTGAGTCCTGCCTTGGACCTGAACTGTTTGTGGCACTCCTGGCACTTCAGGGCGTCCTGGAGCTGCAGGGTTAAAGGACAAAGGTCACACAGTCATTCCTATTCATCAGAGCCTCTTGGATCCAATAACAGTGAAAATATTGGTCTATCTGTAAAACACCTATGAAAAGAGAGTGAATTTCTGCTCACTGTTCCCCCAGCATGACCTTCACACAGTGGTGTGAAGTACTCCATACATTTTCCCTGACACCCAAAAGTACTCGTTACATTTTGACAGGAAAATGGTCCAATTCACACACCTATCAAGAGAACATCCCTGGTCATCCCTACAGCATCTGATCTGGCGGACTCCCTAAACACAAATGCTTTGTTTGTAAATTATGTCTGAGTGTTGGAGTGTGCCCCTGGCCATCCATCAAATAAAATAAAATAAATGGTGCCGTCTGGTTTTCTTAATATAAGGAATTTGAAATGATTTATACTTTTACTTTTACTTTTGATACTGAAGTACATTTTAGCAATTCCATTTAGCTTTGATACTTAAGTATTTTTTTAAACCAAATACTTTTAGACTTTTACTCACATAGTATTTTACTGGGTGACTTTTACTTTTACTTGAGTCATTTTCTATTAAGGTATCTTTACTTATACTCAAGTATGACAATGTAGTACTTTTTCCACCACTGCCTTCAAATGAGCTAGTGATACAGAACCATTTCACCCATAACGGTCTTTGTCAGGTAATCATCAAGACCAATAACTGTAAAACAGACGTTTTCATGAAGAGACACAGCAGGCCAATATGGATCTATATGGCAGAGGAAGAGGTTTTACAGTGACTGACCCCTGTGTTAATGTGGTGATTCCACCACTCCTTAATGGCAATGCTGTCACTTTTATAGTCACACAGCCTATCAGACCAGGCTTCATAAAGAAGTGCCTACTACTGACCCACCTTACTTCTACACAGCACTCTCAGTGTGTGTCTGAATAGTCTAGGCTACCTCTCTTTGTGTCCTTTCCTGATTGCTTTGAGCTAGCCTGTGTTTTCAGATTGGTACAGTTAAATGAGTGGAAGCTACTTCAGAGTATTGAGACGCAGCCACAGTATCATTCCACCAGCCCTCCAATCATTACTCTGCAATCTAATGGCTCCCCAGACCCTTCCCCAGGGGTCCTCAGAGAGAGGCGTCTAACAGTGTGCCTGACTCATTCTCATCCCCAGAGTACAATACTAGTCAGAACTTGATGAAGAGGTTAAAACTGCATCTCAGAAAGCAGTACAATAATTTAAATGCCAATATAATATACTGTGATACACTCAGTGGCCAGTACATTATGTTTTTTGTTTGTCGCACCAGTCTTGGTAAACCCTAGACATTGTTGTGCGTGAAAAGCACAGGAGACCGGACGTTTCTGAGATACTGGAACCGGTGCGCCTGGCACCGACAATCATACCACGCTCAAAGTCGCTTAGGTCACTCGTCTTGCCCATTCTAACTTTCAATCAAACAGTAACTGAATGCCTCGATGCCTGTCTGCCTGCTTTATATAGCAAGCCACGGCCACGTGACTCATTGTCTGTAGGAGCTAAACATTTCCATGAACGGGGTGTACCTAATAAACTGGCCACTGAATGTATATTTGTCTTATACACAGCATTATATAATGTACAGTAATATTTAGATGTTGTTATAAATACATATGGCAACTGATATTGATCAGAATGTGTTCAGCCCAATTGTTTCAGTGGGCTAGAATCAAGAACAGATGTGGAACAGTACCCAAGTATAATATTATATAGAACATGGGACATATGGAATGTGATTTAGGGCAAGTGTCAAATGATATATTGTGGTTTTCAGAGTTTCAACAGTGAGTGTGAAACACAATCCTTAATTTAGAGGAATGAAAGCCAGATGTGACACTGTGGTGATGAGAATGGTGCTGACGGATCATAAAGATATGGTTCACCCCCAAATCCAAATATGTTATGTCAAATGTATTGATACTTCAGAAGTCAAACTGAGACAGATTATTGCCATCTGTTGTGAGGATCCTGCTACAAGCAGTAAGAGAAATCTGCAGGCTACAATCTCAAACAAAAGGGAAAGATCGACACTATTTCATTTGAGCTGTGAAAACATCTGTTTGGATTGATATAGTTCTCTTGTACAATCACCCTAGGCCTCTGTTTTGATTGACAGGTGTGTGATCCACTCACCTTTTGGCAGATCTCCATGTGCTTCTTAAGGCCAGAGACAGTCTTTCTGGTGACGATGGAGCAGGTAGGACACACCACCTCCCCCCGCTCTGAGATGGCATGCTGCCACTGGGCCTCTGCTGGAGTACCTGGAGGATATATCAACCAATCAACCAATCAATACTTTATATTGTCAGAAACACGCTGAGGTAAACATGTGTACGAGGGAGTAAATTGGGAGATGGATTTTGTCTTATCAATAAACAGTAGTCCAGAACAGCCATTTTAGTACCAGAGGTGAGGGGTGGTGGATCTCTTCTGGAGGCTGGGCCAGGGTGCTTCCTCTGGGGCTCATCGCTGAACAGACCCCCCTCTGATCTCTTCACACGACCAGCCTTCAGCTTCTCCTCTACCTTGTTCATACCTGAAACATACAGTGTGTGACTGTGTATGTGCCGTGCGCACACATGTATGCATGGTTCAGGTTCAGTAAAGAGAAAAGGGGAAACAGATCTAGTTAAAGAGAGTCTAGAACCGAGAGTCTAGAACCGCAGAGAGTCAGTTAGGCTGAGCAGTACGACACCAGGACAATGACAGAGTAATACCTTTTATTTAGCAGCTGCATTTCACAGGAGGAAAAAGAGTGAGGATGTAAAATGAGAGGGAGGAAAAGAGAGAGAGAAGATAATACATAAAGAGAGAAGCTGATTTCAGAAAGAGGGAGAGTGGTAGCGAGAGAGGAGGCAGGGAGATGAGAACAACAGAGTAAGAGAGAGAGTCGTGTAATGTGTAGTGTTGAGTGTGAGTCACTGAGCTTCGAGAAAATTGGTACTGAGAAAGAGAGAAAATGTGTCAGAAGGAGAGTACGAGACTGGCTCAGGATATGAAACACCTCTACAGTCCTCACATTAACACAGAGAGAGAGGACACTATCACACTACCACTAATACACAGTGTGGAGGTGGAGACACTCATGCCTAGTCAATGACCCAGTAGTGCATACTTCTATTTCCAGCATAAGTGAGAGAAGCTGTGAGAAGAGAAATACCGAGGGGTCTACCTTTCAGTCCGAACGTCCCCGAGATGGAGGGCTGTTCTCCAGTGAACTTTTTAGGAGTTTTCTGCTTCCGTCCTGGCTCATGAGGAGAACAGAGAGCAAGAAACGGTCAAACACACTGGGCCCCAATTTCCACTGGACTTCTAACTACACCCAAACAATGCAACAAAATATCCTACTATTCATTATATTTTAATCTTACTGTGCCTTGTCCTCTCAGGGTCTTCATCTGGGTACGGTGGGAGAAGGCTTCCCCCCTCTCCATCGCTCTCGCTGCCCCCTGGAGTGTTGGGGGAGGTGTCAGAGGAGGAGGCCTGATGCTGAGGGGGCTGGGGGTGTGTGTGCTGTTTCCTCTCGCCCCTCTGGGGGGCGCACTCCCCATTCTGGGAGGGACTAGACACCTCCTGGGTCTTCTTCACTTTGAAGAACACCGGTGATGAGGTAGTAATCTCCATAGGCCTGGACAGAGAAGACACAATGGTACAATCTAATCCTAGGCCTACAGGGTAAGTTAAAGTTGTGGTGAAAATCAACAACCCAGGTCACCTTTTCTTGGACGTCCCCTTCATGGGAGTCTTCTGTAGTTTGGGCTCGGCCTTGGTCTCCACGGTAACCCTCTCTGGGTGGTTCCACAGCTTGTGCTTCTGGAGCCGGACCTTAGTGGCGAACACCGCCTCACAGTCCGGACAGCCATGACTCAACTTCTCCGCTAGGGTCGCCTGGGTGACAGAGAAAAAAGAGGGAGGAGGTAAAAGAGAGAAAGAGAAGAAACGGAAGGATATTGATTAGTCTAAAGTACACAAATCTAATTCAACAGGTTTACAGATTGACAATAAATATGTAGACCCCCTCAAAGCACTGATAGTGGGCAACAGAGGGAAAAGGCTGGGGTGGCGTGAGACGGAGCAGGTGAGGAGGGGCGATGTGGGAGAGGAGAGGGGGTGAGGAGAGTAATGTTGTCACGATACCAGAATTTTGACTTTGATACCGATACCAGGTTTAGTATCACAATACTCGATACAATCACGATACACGATACCAAAACAGAAGGCATATTAGCCGAAGTCACAGAATGGCCCTTGATCCAGACAGATAAACTCAGCTACTGTTCTGTTCAATCGTTGGGCATCTTTTGAGTTCAATACCATTAGAACATTTTTACATCATCATTTTTCAGAGATAGCGATGTATGCATTAATGAATCAATTATACAATCAATTTGACTTTGTTTTTACCAATCTAACTACATAACAACATAATGGTAATCATTCATTTGAATGGCAAATCTCTATTGATAAACTGGGTAAATCAAGATGTAGCCTAGGTCTATACACAATACAGGTAAATGCATATTATTCAATAGGAGTGTGTGAATGCAGTGAGTTATTGAGCTTGTTTTGGCTGATTTCATGGTGCTACAGATGACAAACAATATGTTTCCCTTCCATTTGGGACTTATTTTATTGTACTGATCAACAACATTTGCATTGAAGTAGCTTCTTTTATAACAGTGTGCGCTGTCTCTTTAACCAGTAATGACGTCATTCATGAGGCAAGGGGGGGGCGGCCTGTCGGAGCCCTATTCACACACAGTCAGTTCACTCAGGCAATAGATAATCTTTGGGAGAGATGTGTGAGAGAGGATGATTAAGTCAATTAATAAAGTTTTGATGACAATCAGCTTTGAAATCAGCATGTTTTTCCTTATGGTTTGCATATTATCACAATGTACTAGGGGTAGTGAATTGATGTTAGCTTCAGCTGTAAGCTAGCAAAGAAAGTTAGCCTACAGCTGGAAGCTACCGGTATCTTCTTGCATTGTAAAGTGTTCTAGCCTGTATGGACATTGTTTTGCGAACAGTAATTAACAGTTTCAACATTTCTACATGCCGTGTCACATTATTCAGGTGGGTTAACTTCTGTGCAGCATGAGTGGGGAGCTAACATGATGCTGCCCAGACTCCCTGTGCAGGCTAAGTGCAGCAGGCACGGTGTGCTCGTGCTATAAGGGAGACATTGGCTGCGCTGATAGACAGACGTGATCCATGAGACACCTTTGACAGAAGTACCAAAAGTTTTTAAAAATTGTAGTACCGAACCGTTTTTCATGTTTTAGTATCGAAAAAGTACCCGAACTTTCGGTATACCGTGCAACACTGGAGGAGAGAGATGGTGGGGTGAGTAGTGGGTCATGTCTCACCCCCTGGCAGCGTTGGTAGTGGTATTTGAGGCCGTAGATGCTGGGGAACTCCAACCAGCAGCCTGAACACGGACACTTTACCCTGGACCTCCTCTTAAACTCCTCCTTCCACTGGACCATCATGTTAGCCTGCAGAGAGGGGGAGAGATGAGATATACACTCTTACACAGGGAATAGTCAGGGAGTAGGGGGATAGAAGACACTCACAGGAATACTCCTCAGCTCCTGTACTTCAGCTCTGGGACGCCCCTTCTTCTTCCCCTCACCTCTTTCACTACAAGGAGGACCTGAGAGAGAAAAAGACAGTGGTGGAGGAGATAGAGAAAGGGGTATAGTTAGATGACTATTTACTGTATCATTGGTTCAATTCACAACCCACACAGCTCCCTTCTATCTCAAGCAGAGCAGAGAAGAAAGCACATTTGGAACACATTCAAGTCCAAACAAATGTCAATATTTTTCAGTGTGTTTGTGGAACTAAGCACTTGATAAAACACTTGATAGTCTTGGTCACAAGGATAAAGATTAATCTTCACACGCTTGGATAAGACCTGCTCAGCAACAGAGCAATAGTCACACCTCAAGATAAATGTAAAAAACAGTGTAGGCACAGCTGTGTCAGCGGGTTAAAGGCTGTTTAGCTGTGTGTGTGTGTGTGTGTGTGGGGGGGTGCGTGTGTGCGTGTGTGTGTGTGCGTGTGTGTGTGTGTGTGCGTGCGTGTGTGTGCGTGCGTGTGTGTGTGTGTCTGTGCCTGTGTGCATCAGCATAAGTGTGTAAAGCCCATTTGCTGAGCCAAATAAATCACCTATAAATCACCGCAGCCTCTGACACAGCACACAGAGGACTCTCCCTCCCTCTTTCTCTCCCTCTCTCTCTCTCTCTCTCTCCCCTCTCTCTCCCCCCTCTCTCTCTCTCTCCCCTCTCTCTCCTCTCTCTCTCTCTCTCCTCTCTCAACTCAATTCAATTTCAATTTAAGTGCTTTATTGGCATGGGAAACGTATGTTAACATTGCCAAAGCAAGTGAAGTAGATAGTAAACAAAAGTGAAATAAACAATAAATATTAACAGTAAACATTACACTCAGAAGTTCCAAAAGAATAAAAACATTTCAAATGTCATATTATGTCTATATACAGTGTTGTAACAATGTGCAAATAGTTAAAGTACAAATGGGAAAATAAATAAACATAAATATGGGTTGTATTTACACAATGGTGTTTGTTCTTCAAAGGTTGCCCTTTTCTTGTGGCAACAGGTCACAAGTCTTGCTCCTGTGATGGCACACTGTGGTTTTTCACCCAGTAGATAAGTAAGTTTATCAAAATGTTGTTTGTTTTCACTGTAATCTGAGGGAAATATGTGTCTCTAATATGGTCATACATTTGGCAGGAGGTTAGGAAGTGCAGCTCAGTTTCCACCTCATTTTGTGGGCAGTGTTCACATAGCCTGTCTTCTCTTGAGAGCCAGGTCTGCCTACGGCGGCCTTTCTCAATAGCAAGGCTATGGTCACTGAGTCTGTACATAGTCAAAGCTTTCCTTAATTTTGGGTCAGTCACAGTGGTCAGGTATTCTGCCACTGTGTACTCTCTGTTTAGGGCCATATAGCATTCCAGTTTGCTCTGTTTTTTTGTTAATTCTTTCCAATGTGTCAAGTATTCTCTTTTAGTTTTCTCATGATTTGGTTGGGTCTAATTGTGTTGTTGTTGTTGTTGTCCTGGGGCTCTCTCTCTCTCCCTCTCTCTCGCTCCCTCTCTCTCTCTCTCTTCCTCTCTCTCCCTCTCGCTCTCTCTCTCGCTCCCTCTCTCTCTCCCTCTCTCTCTCTCGCTCTCTCGCTCCCTCCCTCTCTCTCTCTCTCTCTCTCTCCCTCTCTCTCTCTCTCTCTCCCTCCCTCCCTCTCTCTCTCCCTTTCTCCCTTTCTCTCTCTCTCTCTTTCTCTCTCTCTCTGAGGAAAGTATGATGGAGGATAGAGGGGGTTAGGAAAGAGAGAGGTGAGGAAAGAGAGAGGTGAGGAAAGTATGATGGAGGATAGAGGGGGTGAGGAACGAGAGAGGTGAGGAAAGTGTGATGGAGGATAGAGGGGGTGAGGAAAGAGAGGGGTGAGGAAAGTGTGATGGAGGATAGAGGGGGTGAGGAACTAGAGGTGAGGAGAGTGTGATGGAGGATAGAGGGGGTGAGGAAAAAGAGGGGTGAGGAAAGTATGATGGAGGATAGAGGGGGTGAGGAAAGAGAGGGGTGAGGAAAGTATGATTGATAGAGGGGTTGAGGAAAGAGAGGGGTGAAGAAAGAGAGGGGTGAGGAAAGTCTGATGGAGGATAGAGGGGGTGAGGAAGGTGTGATAGAGAGGGAGAGGAAAGGGACCTCATCCTGCTTTGTTCCTCCAACAAATGTCTTATCAGTCCTGGGACAAATAAACAGGCCTTGATTGTACTATTAACAGATAACTCAAATCTAGATCTGGGCCTGTGTCTGTCTGAAAGAATTACAGAAGGGTAAGATTTCAGTTTAAGTGAATTTGTCATTATTATTCGTACTGAAACACCTTCTGTTAGCACAGAGATTTTGCTCAGCCCTCAACCACTCTCAGTAAACATAAGGAAAGGTATGATGGATTAAATGTAATCTTTGATGGTAATGATGCAGAAAAACGGATGATATTCTTCCGGCATAAACATTTCCCCATTAGCTCTCTCAATGATGGCTGTCTAACTTACTGTTGCCACACACACACACACACACACACACACACACACACCTCCCAACAAGCGCACGCACACACACACACACACACACACACATACAAACCAGCATGTGCACACACACATACACACACACACGCACACCCGCACACACACACACACACACCTCAGATAAAGTGTAAAGGGTTGTGTTAATATTCCTCAGGAATAAGAAGAACATTGGCCTATTAGTTGTCTCCCTTGCAGCAGGAGAGGTGATTCAGTCAGACGGTGCAGTTCTTGAGATGAGAGGAAATTGAGCGTGAATTTTAATTCCTGTCTTGGAAAATAAAGGTCTCTTATAAAAAGAGGCATAATTAATGAATTTCGCTTATGGGTAAGATATGTTCCCGTTGCTATGGAAATAAGACCCACTTGTCTTAGCTCCTACCACCATCCGGCCTCTTTCCTGATGAAAAAAAACACGCACACAAATGCACATGCGTGCACACACACAAGAACACATGTAAGTATAAATAGAAGGATAGAGCTAAACACACACACACACATACACACACACACATACACATACACACACACACATACACACACACACACACACACACACACACATACACACACTCACTATCTTTGTCAAAACAATGCCTAGTTTCTCTGTGAATCCCCCTCTCCCACATGAGACTGGCAAACACACACCACACACACACACAAACACACACACACACAAACACACAAACACACACTGGTGCACACCCCACCCTCCCAGCTGTCTGAGCTGCAGCTGCACTGGAGAGAGAAAAGAGGAGACAAGAGAAGAAGGGAAGGTATGATCAGAGAGGAGGAGAGGAGGAGAGGAGGAGAGGAGAGAAGGAGAGGAGGACAGGAGGAGAGGAGGAGAGGAGAGGAGAGGAGAGGAGAGAGAGGGAGAGGAGAGGAGAGGAGAGGAGAGGAGAGGAGAGGGAGAGAGAGGGAGAGGAGAGAGAGGAAGAGGAGAGGAGGAGGCGAGGACATGAGGAGAGGAGAGGAGGAGGACAGGAGGAGAGGAGAGAGGAGAGGAGAGGAGAGGAGAGGAGAGGGAGAGGAGAGGAGAGGAGAGGAGAGGAGAGGAGGATAGGATAAGGGTAGAGGAGAAAATACGAGTCAGGCCCCAGGAGTATTGCCAGCTGCCTAATGATCTCAAATAACCCCTGTGTTCGCCTAGCTACGCCCGCCTGCTACCACTTCCCCTGAGTACTACACACACACACACACACACACACACACCCTGTGCATCTAACAGACATGGACTGGAATGACTGACTGTCCTGTATAAACAGCAGATCTACATATGACTATAATGTACTGTACTCTATGTATATTTTGTTGTAGATCTGTTCTTTGCTGTGGTTGCGAGTGAACTGTCTGTGTGTCTGTTTACAAACTTCTGAGTCCAGACAGACAAAGGCTCCTATGTGTGAGAGGGAAAACAAATGGTTCCTCTCTGTGTTGCTGTGGTGTTTGTTTGTGTGTGTGTGTGTGTGTATTTCCTACAGTAGTGTCTGGGTGTGTGTGTGTGTGTGTGTGTGTGTATGTGTGTGTGGAACAACTGGCCCCAACAGTTGTCTTCTCACTTGATCTCTCTCTCTCCCAGGCTGGACATCAATTCCTCACACTCTCTTTCTTTTTAAACACTTCACTCACCCTTTCTTTCTTTCTTTCTTTCTTTCTTTCTCTTTCTTTCTTTCTTTCTTTCTTTCTTTCTTTCTTTCTTTCTTTCTTTCTTTCTTTCTTTCTTTCTTTCTTTCTTTCTTTCTTTCTTTCTTTCTTTCTTTCTTTCTTTCTTTCTTTCTTTCTTTCTTTCTTTCTTTCTTTCTTTCTTTCTTTCTCTTCTTTTCTTCTAGCAATTCTCTCCTCAATGTCTTGATCGTCTCTTTCCCCATCTCTGTCCTTTACCTCTTTTCATGTCTTTCACTCTCACTCTGAAATTTTACTAATTACCCCCTTGCTCTGTATCTGTCTCTCTCTCCCTCTCCCCCTCTCTGTCTTTCTCTCTCTCCCCCTTTCCCCTCTCTCTGTCTCTCTCTACCCTCCCCCCTCTGTCTCTCTCTCCCTCTCCCCCTCTCTGTTTCTGTCTCTCTCTCCCTCTCCCCCTCTCTGTCTCTCTCTCCCTCTCCCCACTCTGTATCTGTCTCTCTCTCACTCTCCCCCTCTCTGTCTCTGTCTTTCTCTCCCTCTCCCCTTCTCTGTCTCTGTCTTTCTTTCCCTCTCCCCCTTTCTCTCTCTGTCTCCCCCTCTCTGTCTCTGTCTCTCTGTCCCTCTTCCCCTCTCTGTCTCTGTCTTTCTCTCCCTCTCCCCCTCTGTCTCTCTCTCCCTCTCCCCCTCTCTGTCTCTCTCTCCCTCTGTCTCTCTCTCCCTCTCCACCTCTCTGTCTCGTCTTTCTCTCCCTCTCCGTCTCTCTCTCCCTCTCCCCTCCCCTTCTCTGTCTCTCTCTCCCTCTCCCCCTCTCTGTCTCTCTCCCCCTCTCTCTCTCCCTCTCTGTCTCTGTCTTTCTCTCCCTCTCCCCCTCTCTGTCTCTCTCTCCCTCTCCCCCCCTCTCTCCCTCTCCCTCTTTCTCTGTGTCTCTGTATCTCTCTCCCTCTCTCTGTCTCTCGCTCACTCTCCCCCTCTCTGTCTCTGTTTTTCTTTCCCTCTCCTACTTTATCTGTCTCTCCCTCCCTCTCCCCCTCTCTCTCTCTCACTCTCCACCTCTCTCTCACTCTCCCCCTCTCTTGTCTCTGTCTTTCTCTCCCCATCTCTGTCTCTCTCCCTCTCCTCCTCTCTGTCTGTCTTTCTCTCCCTCTCACCCTCTCTCTCCCCCCTCTCCCCCTCTCTCTGTCACTCTCTCCCCTCTCTCTGTCACTCTCTCTCTCTCTCTCTCTCTCTCTGTCACTCTCTCTCTCCCCTCTCTGTCTCTCTCCCTCGCCCCCCTCTCCGTCTCTCCCTCTCTCTCCTTCTCTCTGTCTCTCTCTCACTCTCCCCTCTCTGTCTCCCTCTCCCCTCTCTCTCCCTCTCCTCTCTCTCTCTCTCTCTCTCTCTCTCTCACTCCCTCTCCCCCCTCTCTCTCTCTCTCCCCCCCCTCTCTCTCTGTCTCTATCTACCTCTGTCTCTCTCTCTCTGTATGTCTTTCTCCCCCCCCCTCTCTATCTCTCGCTCTCTCTCCTTCTCTCTGTCTGACATCTCTGTCGCTCCCTGGTCTGTTTCCAGACAGTTAATAGGCAGAGAGGAGGAACACCAACATAACATTACAGCTTCAGGTAGCCCAGACACATTCATTTTCCCTTTCCCTCTCCCTCTCTGGCTGAGGGCTATTCTTGGTGCACAGATGCACGCACGCACGCCTGCACACACACACACACACACACACACACACACACACACACACAAACACACACACACACTAAACTTCACTTCTCCATTTGATAGCACAAAGTGCACTACAGAGCATTCTCTATGAGCCAAGAATCCACACACAGCACAGCTCAACTGTGGGGGTATCTTGTTACCAAATAGGATATGCCACACTTAAAACAGCAGAATCAACAGAAAACCCAATACTCACTGATTTCTGCTGTATAATCGTGCATCTTGAATAGACTTACATTGATTCTAGAGCATTCTGTTCCACTGCCAGACTGCCTGGTATGCCTCACATCATTCTAAAGAAGCCATATAACTTAACTAAACCTTTTTCTATCATTCTATTGGCCCAAAGCCAACAGTCTGCTCACTCTCATCCAATCACAGAAGCTCTGGATGACTGAACTTCCATCTAGTATCATGGGAAATCAGGCCCACTGGTGAAATTATATCACGTAGGAGCTGCTGAGGCGGAAAACACACATTGCTCTGACAGGGATGAAATTCCTAGACAGTTTCCCACGTACTACATTATTAGTATGCAGCATAAAAGGCTATAACTAGCTCTTATTCAGGTTATCATTCATTACATACATATGATCACAATGTATACATAACACACATCCAGACACAGAATAGCAGTTCAGACAGTGCAATGTCTTAGTCAGTGACTGTGACTCACACACACACACACAGTCCTCTCTCCTTCTTTTCTCCCCTCCTCCTCCATTCCCCCATCCCCTCATCCTGCCAAAAGGAGGTGTGACTAGAAGAAAAAGGGATCTCATAGATACTCACCAAAACCAGACAGAGAAACCCACAACAATTCAATTTCTCCCTCAAAACAAACATCACTAATCTATAACTCCTATCGATTTTGTGTTTCCATCACTGAGAGAGTTTAGAGGGGTGGACATCGACAGAGCGGAGAAAGGCTTTGGGACAAATGAGGGAGAGGGAGGGTAGAAAGAGAGAAGGAGAGATAATGAGACAAGGGGAGAAAGAGACAGGGAAGAGTGGTAGAAAGAGAGAGGCAGATATAAAGGGACAGAGAGAGAGAGAGAGAGAGAGAGAGAGAGAGAGAGAGAGAGAGAGAGAGAGAGCTTCTATAAAGAGATGCTTGGTCAGCAGATGGAGTCTGTGTGGTGGGCTGGAGACTAGGGTTTACACCGTTGGTAGCCTGACATCTGAGAACTGCCGGTACAGACACACATACGCGCGAGTGCACGCTCACACAAACAAGCAGCCGATGCTCAGAGAACAAAAAGCCCTCCATCCTATATCACTGGTGAATTGCCACCCAGCAACACCAGCGTCCCACCACACAGGCAGCAGATTAACAGGCTGTCGGCTCTGGGGCCTAGTAGTAGGGTGACGTGGCTCCTAGACACTGATATATTGACAGTTTTGCTTTCCTGACCTTAATGGTTAAGGTTAGGATTGGGTGAGGGAAAGCTGATTATTAGATCTGTGCCTAAATGCAACTTCTATCCAATACTCAGGAGGCTCTGTTAAAATACTTTCAGAAAAGCAGACTCCCAGCTCCCTGTCTTTTGAGGTAATCCTATCATAGCATGTCATCATCTTCATGGCCATACAGCTAATGGTGCTACTATTTCCCATGGTTAGCACCATATGCTCATGACTCTGGCATGCAGGCACACACACTACACTCTTAGAAAATAAGGTGCTATCTACAACCTTAAACCCTTTGGTTCCAAGTAGAACCCTTTTAGGTTCCATGTACAACCCTTTCCACAGAGAGTTATACATGGAATCCAAAAGGGTTCTACCTAGAACCAAAAAGTGTTATCCTACGGGGACAGCCAAATAACCTTTTTGGAAACTTTTTTTTTCTAAGAGTGTAGTCTATTCCAGACAGACACCCTCTCTGGCCACATCCTGTCATGGTAGATGTGTTTCGGGTATGGCAGAGTCACAACCCAACCACACCACTTATTCTCTATGAGGACTACAATATGAAGGCTCCATGCTGCTTCTGTTACTGAAGGAATCCCTCTCACAGGTTTTGTTGACACGTATAAAAACAGGAGGAAAACCACTGTCTGCTGCGCTGGAATTTGGACACACCTACTCATTCAAGGGTTTTTCTTTATTTTTACTAATTTTTACATTGTAGAATAATAGTGAAGACATCAAAACTCTGAAATAACACATATGGAATCATGTAGTAACCAAAAAAGTGTTAAACAAATCTAAATATATTTTAAATGTGAGATTCTTCAAATAGCCACCCTTTGCCTTGATGACAGCTTTGCACACTCTTGGCATTCTCTCAACCAGCTTCATGAGTTAGTCACCTGGAATGCATTTCAATTAACAGGTGTGCCTTCTTAAAAGTTAATTTGTGGAATTTATTTCCTTCTTAATGCGTTTGAGCCAATCAGTTGTGTTGTGACAAGGTAGGGTGGGTATACAGAAGATAGCCCTATTTGGTAAAAGACCAAGTCCATATTATGGCAAGAACAGCTCAAATAAGCAAAGAGAAATGACAGTCCATTATTACTTGAAGACATGAAGGTCAGTCAATATGGAACATTTCAAGACCTTTGAAAGTTTCTTCAAGTGCAGTCACAAAAAACCATCAAGCGCTATGATGAAACTGGCTCTCATGATGACCGCCACAGGAATGGAAGACCCAGAGTTACCTCTGCTGCAGAGGATAAGTTCATTAGTTACCAGCCACAAAAATTGCAGCCCAAATAAATGCTTCACAGAGTTCAAGTCACAGACACATCTCAACATCAACTGTTCAGAGGGGACTGTGTGAATCATGCCTTCATGGTCAAATTTCTGCAAAGAAACCACTACTAAAGGACACCAATAAGAAGAAGAGACCTGCTTGGGCCAAGAAACATGAGCAATGGACATTAGACCAGTGGAAATGTGTCCTTTGGTCTGGAGTCCAAATTGGAGATTTTTGGTTCCAACCGCCGTGTCTTTGTGAGACGCGGTGTGGGTGAACGGATTATCTCTGCATGTGTAGTTCCCACCGTAAAGCATGGAGGAGGAGGTGTTATGGTGTGGGGGTGCTTTGCTGGTGACACTGTCTGTGATTTATTTAGAATTCACACAATTTATTTAAAGGCACGCTTAACCAGCATGGCTACCACAGCATTCTACAGCGATACGCCATCCCATCTGGTTTGGGCTTAGTGGGACTATCATTTGTTTTTCAACAGGACAATGACCCAACACACCTCCAGGCTGTGTAAGGGCTATTCTACCAAGAAGGAGAGTGATGGAGTGATGCATCAGATTACCTGGCCTCCACAAACCCCCGACCTCAACCCAATTGAGATGGTTTGGGATGAGTCGGACGGCAGAGTGAAGGAAAAGCAGCCAACAAGTGCTCAGCATATGTGGGAAGTCCTTCAAGACTGTTAGAAAAGCATTCCAGGTGAAGCTGGTTGAGAGAATGCCAAGAGTGTGAAAAGCTGTCATCAAGGCAAAGGGTGGCTATTTGAAGAATCTCAAATATTAAATATATTTTGATTTGTTTAACACTTTTTTGGTTACTACATGATTCCATATGTGTTATTTCATAGTTTTGATGTCTTCACTATTATTCTACAATGTAGAAAATAGTACAAATTAAGAAAAACCCTTGAATGAGTAGGTGTGTCCAAACCTTTGACTGGTACTGTACATAATACGTGTATAGAATGCCTCACGCAATACTGTATGTATGACACTATTTGCTGGTTTGTCCTAAACATTTATTTTACTGTATCTAAATTAGGGCCATTAGTATCGTTAGTTACTAGTTATTATACTCGTTAGTATCGTGGCAAGGAAACAAAACACAAAGCGGATTTAACTTCTTTAGGAGAACAGCCCTAATATTGGAAACAAACATCATTATGTTGTCATCTAGAGTCCCCAAAAAACATTTATCAAGCTATAGCACACAGTGTTTTCCATAAAGCAAGTTTTTAAAGGAACAAAGAGTTTGGTACACTTTGTGTTTTCATTTTTGCTATGGAAAAAATATTGCGATACTGGTATCATCACAGCCCAAATCTAAATCTGACTTTATACGTGACAACAGACTCAAAATATTGTGTCTGGGTAGCCTGGATCCCAATTGTTCTCGTTCACTTCACAATATCAGTGCAACGGTACCTGAGAATAGTTTGGCAACAGCCACTATTATAGCTCCAGCTGAGAGAACATCAATGGAAACACTGTTAGGAGTATTATGAGGGTCATTGAAGCCATTCACCTCCAGACACCTGCTTAACCCTTTAGCTTCATCTCCACCTGGGGACAGGGGACAGGTTCCCTTGGCTTGGCTATCTATACAGTAGTGTTCAGTAGTGTTCAATACACGAATACAGTATTATTCTACAGTCCTATATCCCTTGGTATTCACAGGAAATGTACAGAAACCAGAGCTGCCAACTCTCACGCTTTCGCCGTGTGACACATGTTTTTGCCTGTTTTCACACGCACTCACGCCACACATCCAATTTCTCACGCAGTTTTTTCAAACTCCCCGACGGTAGATGGCGCTGATGAGCGCCACTGAACCATATGTGCTGCACCCCGAAGTTAGCGACAGAAGAAGAGATACTATTGAAAGACAACAGGAGAAGAAACGGTCACTACCTCAAGAAGTCTGATAAGAAGCTGAGCTGAGACTAGGTATGTAACAATGAAATGTCGTCCAATTGAGTACTCACTCTCTTAAACTTTAAATCTTGAAAGAAATTATTTGTTTGTGCGTGTGAACATGATTTAGTGTGGTGAATGTAAACTCAGCTGATTTCGAACAGGTAAGATGTATTCCAAAGAATTTAACATAAATACAGGAAATGTGTGCATTGACTTGTGCAGACATTCACTGACCCCATGACAGAAGTGTACATGCTGTTCTTCCAAGCCACCGTACCAACTTTCACTTCTTTCAACTTGCTGCTTCAGAGAGAGCAGTCATCAATATTTTTGTTACATGATGAGGTGGGATTGGATTTAGCAGTTTTTTTCCATTCTGTGTTTCTTGCTGATATCTGCAGGGATCCTCTAAAACAGGTTTCACCTACTATTTTTGTAAATGTCTGTTATAGATGGTGAAATTCGTACGCAAGCTATGTTCCAAGTTTATGGTTCCAGCAGCTCTGCAGTGCCATGAGGAGCCTTGTGAAATTGCCTTTAAAGAAAAGGCAAACCATTTACCAGGTTAGTATTTGACTATTATTATGATCAAACACTGTGATATGTGATAATTAGCCTTGTACCTTATACCGATATGCTGTATCTGTGACAGGAAGAAAGTTGAACATTGGGTTCACAACCAGGGCTAAACTTAACAGATTACTCGACGAGGGTGACATCACACCACAGCAGGTGGATTCATTCCATGAAGCTGTGTTGTGTTTCCTGACAAGTGCTGTGGACTATGCACTTAAGAAGCTGCCACTGTAAGAGCCACTGATCAAGCACGCACAATTTGTAGATGTACGGCAGAGGGCTGAAAGTGACATCGAAGATGTCCTGTACTTTGTTGAAAGGTTAGTTTTTTTTCTCTAATTATTGTCTATCATCTTAGCTAAAATACCCTGTGTTTTATGATGAGGTGTGTTCACTCCTAAACTGCACATGAGATATTCTTATGTGGCTTCTCCTCAAAGATGTGTATGAACTGCTGCTGGTTGATGACTATATACCTAAAACGTAACAACTTGTAACTCTACTTTCATAAATAGGTTTCCCCATCTCCTCCCATACCATGGGCCAGAGGAGCATGACCTTCTGGGTGAGGAGTTTCTAAATTATCAGACCATGCCAATGATATCCCTGCAGGACGAAACTGAAATGGAAAGCTTCTGGGCTGAAATGGCAACCCGGAAGCATAAGGAAGTTTTTTTTCATTTTTTGTCTTTCCTTTTGGCAGGTGTGGCTTGGCTACATCTGTTGCTTAAAATTGTTGCATGCATATATGTGTCATGCATGTTGCAAATTATGCATGTTTTTATCTGAACTTTGTTAATGGATCAACCTACAGTATACTTACAGTATTAATCAATCAAAAATCAAGGTATGTTTTTCCATTGTGTTTTGGTGCATTTTCCATAGGTGACAGGAGCCAAAGAATTCGAGAGGCTTGCTGCCGTCGCCAAGCTTGTCCTGGTGTTGCCCCATGCAAACGCAGATGCTGAGAGGGTGTTTTCAGTTGTGGGACTGAACAAAACCAAGAGAAGAAACAGCCTAGCATTGGATGGCACCCTGTCCTCAATAATGACCATAAAGATGGCCAATCTGGAGCCCTGCTTCAAATGGGAGCCCCCCTCCGATATCATTAAGGCCTCCAAGAAGGCCACAGGCCAGTATAACCATGCCGACAGATCATAGACAAGAGGCTCATTTGAGATGAGCCAGGTCTGCGCAGAATCGATCACCGGCGATCACCGCCCAATGCATGCTGGTTAGATTTGTGTCCCGACTTGATCCCGACTTTCTCTGACATCATGCACATGTGGGCAACGATAACCTCATGAGATCAAGGCGGCCGCAGTTCTGAGACGCAGGCAGTGCAATTGCTTTTCACCGACTGCAGGACCCAGGCGGACCCAGGACAAAATCTCACTCCAAGGTTTTTTGAAAAGTTGGCAGGTATGAGAATCCCTGTGGTAACCCTGGGTACTTTCCAGTCACCGTAAGTGAAAGAGCCAACACAGGACACAGGCCTGTTAGGCCTTTTGCTAATAGGGCTATAAAATAACCCATACAACCACTTACTGTATGCTAACAGCAGGATAATAGTAGCAGGATGATAACAGCAGGAAAATAGCAGCAGGATGATAACAGCAGGATCCTAGCAGCAGGATGTAGTAGCAAGTTGCTAGCAGCAGGATGATAGCAGCAGGACGCTAACAGCAGGATGCTAGCAGCAGGATGATAACAGTAGGATGCTAGCAGGAGGATGATAACAGCAGGATGCTAACAGCAGGATGCTAGCAGCAGGATGATAACAGTAGGATGCTAGCAGCAGAATGATAACTGTAGGATGCTAACAGCAGGATGCTAGCAGCAGGATGCTAACAGTAGGATGCTAACAGCAGGATGCTAGCAGCAGGACGCTAACAGCAGGATGATAACAGCAGGATGCTAACAGTAGGATGCTAACAGTAGGATGCTAACAGCAGGATGCTAGCAGGAGGATGATAACAACACAGGCCACATGCTGGAATAGCATTGTCATTACTCACTAGTGAACCACAGCCAAGTTTGTTTGCCTCCTCCCTGACAGGACCACAGTGAAAATGAAATTACCCTAACTTTTTTTTCTGTTTTTACCCTTGCCTGTTTGGAAGGAATGTACTGTTCCTATCTTATCTGAGAGGTCATACACTACCTCAAAGACTTATGGCTATAATTGTATTTGTACATTAAAATACCTAAACAAACCAAATCTCACCAGTGTTGCTAGCCCCCCACCCCTTCTCTTTCCCTCCCTTCCCTCTTTTCCTCTCTTTCCTATTCTGGCTTGGATTCCTGATTTGCTGTGGGAGAACCAGGGGTGGGACTGAGTAACAACTTATCACACTAATTTGACTGATTTATAAGCAGCTGTTTATGGGCAATAAAGAGGGGAAGGTATAAACCATGGCAGACTGAGTACTGAGAACACTCTGGCTATCCATCAGTCAACTGGTGTGTTAGTTACCATTGGTCCAGCCAGAGGAAGTTAAACATTAACTGAACAGTCACGGGAGGGTCAGAGAAACAGAGCTTAAACATTAACTGACCAGTCACATGAAGGTCAGAGGAACAGAGCAGTGCATAAAACATAACGAGGGCCAGAACTATTACCTGACCATGTGACTTGACCAGGGAAAGCTGTGGGAACCTGTTATAAACTACAACAAGGGCCCAGAGGTATCCTGGTCAGGTGACGTGCTACACACAGAATAACGAAAATACACTTTGGTTGACTCAATAAAGCATTTTGCATCATCATGATGATGTGGCCGGTGACACTTTGTTTCTTGAAAGCCAAATATTTTGAAAACTTGACTACTGACATGCAAAACATGTCGGGACTGTATCAACAGTGGACTAATGAAAAAAACAAAAAATATATAATTTGGAGTGGATTTTGCCTTTAAGCAACAGACATCATCACCATCATTTGTATTCACTGCTTATTGTAGTCTACGTTATATTTCCATATTATCTTAGATTCAAATTATATGCAACAGAATGGGGGAGGTAGGGACAAACAACCTCATTGTCATGACACACACACACCATCTTTACCAAACACACACACACACACACACACACACACACACACACACACACACACACACACACACACACACACACACACACACACACACACACATCTATGGGGGAACTATTTTAATCTCTTCTTTCCTAAGGTGCCAAATCTGTCTTGCAAAATTAGCCCTTTCACTCTGCTAAACAGCAGTCTGACTTAAAGGAAAGATTCACCCATTTTGAATGTTAAATTGTTTTTGTGAATCTGTGAGTTCTATCGATTCCAGTTGTCATTTCATGTTTTCATGTGTATCTGAGCTATTGCTGGCAGAAATTCGGCCGGCTGACATAGCATTGTGATAAAGCCGCTCTCACTACACTGGAAGTTAATAGGAATGCGACTTTTAGATCGCAAAGACGTCTATCATACATGTCAGATTTTAACACTGGCCGATGTCATAATGCGAGAGGTTGTCTTCTCCCGAATGAGCCTCGAGAAATGTTTAATTTAACAGAGGGTCCACTACACTTCTCCTATTTGTTTGCCTCTTTAGTCCAGGGTGCATTGCATGGAGCCGTTGCGAATGTCAGACTCTACTCTGCAAGGCACATCGATCTGCAGGTTGAACATGGTGAGATTGTAGACTCCTAAATTGATAGTACAGTTTGTTTAGGCGATTTTACAGCTAACTAGCTACTTTACATGCTAATATGAACTTTGGTATTATTGTGTGTAGCTACGTTTGCTAGCTAGCTAGCCAGCCAGCCCGCCCATAGAGAGAGCATTGCATTGTGGGTTTTGTAGTCGACATGAGCTGCAACAGATTTCCACAACAATTTTCACATGTTGCTACCAACCTTGTTATAACGACAAAATAAAACATTTGTTCACAAAAACGATTTTCTCACATATTACTGTTATTTAACACTGTAAATTATAGGAATGAGTGATTTTTCCTTTAATGAGGAGCATGCTCTCTCACACACACACACACACACACACACACAACGGCTAAAACATTCACATCCATTAACAGGAAAATAAAATATTCAGGGGACGTCTAGGAGTCTAAAGCTGCTGGGCTCTCATTGGTCAGGCCTGAGACTCTGTGTTGTAACAATCAAACAACTGGGTCATTTTAGACAAGGCGTAGTTTTCCAAGTATATCTTATAGTATTAGCAAAGTCATCATGATCTTCTGCTTTATTGGATTGGAATTAGATTCCACAGTCTTCTCCATCCAAAGACTTGCTCGCTATCCAGATGGCTTGAATTTGTACTCATGTCAATTATTACTAGCTAGGACAGCTTGTTAGTATGTCTGGATGGGTTACTGACTGATAGAGGGAATAAATAGGACCCATGTGAACCAAAATGTTGAGACTTGCCGTAGCTTCACTTTATTAGTACTGCTTATGAAATACGATTATTAACATGTCAGAAAACAGTCAAAGCAACAATATGTGTCACGAGGTGAGAGAACAAGATGAAAATGAACATCTTGAGCAGGACCCTTTCAGATCATGAGAGCTGTGGTGATACAAAGCCCACACACAGTGACCGTCCGTGGACAATGCATGGTCAGATTAGTGGTCACTCACTCTGTTTGTTGTTCTCGGGGCCTGTGGCTTTGGTCCTGGCAGCCTCCTGGGGGTGGGCCTGTTTGGGGGGACGACCTCTCGAAGCCCCCCCTGATGACAGCTTCGCCAGCCGGGGGCTACTGGGGGTCTCCATGCTTGGGAAGGGACACACACAGAAAGGGAGGTTAAAATAGAGGTACAGTGATGTGAATTATGTTTCAGCCAGACACACATCCATGGTCGTCTGTAGTTGACTAGTTGTACACAGTGTCATAACTATGATATGAAGTTCCATAAACTTTGTAGTCTAACTTGCAAATGGGTCAATATTAGATACACAGCAAATGTAACAAAAATGCAATAAACATAAATCATTTTCCTTGCTAAAAGTAATGTATTTTTCAGCAATTCTCTCTCAACAAACAGTAAAATGACTTTTCCAGCCCTGATAGTGGTATTTCAGGTTCTCCAGATTGAGGCAAACCCATCATATACAGTGTACTGAGAGCATGACTTTCCATGTTTCATTTAAAAATCTATACTTTCAGTTACATATGAACTGAACTCCATGGTCGACCACTTAGAGTGGAGGAGAGTACAGCAATACAGAGTCAATGTACCATCACGGAGAGAGAGAGAGAGAGAGAGAGAGAGAGAGAGAGAGAGAGAGAGAGAGAGAGAGAGAGAGAGAGAGAGAGAGAGAGAGAGAGAGAGAGAGAGAGAGAGAGAGAGAGAGAGAGAGAGAGAGAGAGAGAGTGAGTGATGGACAGACTACAGAGAGATTTTGCTCATTTGCATAGTTAATTGTTTAATTCCAGCATTCACTTCCAGCATTTTAATCAATTTCTTCATTTCCTGCACTAATGTGTTATCATGTACACACTGTGTCACGCTTATTTTGTCGTAGTATGCATCTATTTCGGAAAGAAAATAACCTTCCTCAACAGAATAATAATTATCCTCTTTGAATGTACATTTTAGGCAGTTCTTACTTTCGCCACTAGGCGATCAGACAATTTCTGGGGGTCTGTACTCCTGAAGTTGTTGACTGTTTTTGTGCCTGCCAGTTAGCTAGCAGTTCTCAGCTGTTAGAAGCCAAAGGCTGGAAGTTTCTTACTTGAGATAAAAACGAATGATTGCCATAATTTTTTCGAGTCATTACTGAATTATTTCATGTTACAAATCAAACATTAAACCTCGTAAACAATTCATGGTAATTCATGGTAACCTCGTAAACTATTTATTTAGACCGAGCGTTTATTTGCTGAAATGTGTGCCGTTACCCGGCTATTAAAAGGGACAGGTGGCTATTTGAGACTTGGCATTTAATTGAAGTTTTACGGTATATATTTACACACAAGGTTGGATTAATTCTGTGAAATTGTGAAAATGATGATAATGACCTTTTAGTGTAAGAGCTGTTTGAGCTGTGGGATGGAGTTTTGGCCTTCCATGGTGACATCACCATGCGGTACATTAGTTAATAGACCAATAAGAAAGAGAGTTCCAAACCTCTCTGCCAATAACAGCACATTTTCTGTTTCCCCCTCCCCACTCAGACCACTCCCAGACAGTCCTAGCAAAATTCTTGAAACTATTTGTTTCTTTTTGACCATTTTAATTTAAAGCAGTCACAGTAAGGTACTTCATTGTTACCCAGAAAAGATTTGATATTGAGATAAAAACAGCTGAATTGGACCTTTAAAGTTGGTGGGCTGGAGCACAGCTTCATGCCTGGTCCATGTACAGTCAGTGTATGAGTAAGTTTACATGCACACTAATAGTTCGATATTAAACTGATTATGGCAGTAGGCCGAGTACTCTGCTTATCTTTTTATTTTATTTTACCAGGCAAGTCAGTTAAGAACAAATTCTTATTTACAATGACGGCCTACACCGGCCAAACCCGGACAACGCCAATTGTGCGCCGCCCTATGGGACTCCAAATCACGGCCGGTTGTGATACAGCCTGGAATCAAACCAGGGGGTCTGTAGTGACGCCTCAAGCACTGAGATGCAGTTCCTTAGACCGCTGCGCCACTCGGGATCTTAATTGGCATAAGGTAAAAAAAAAAAAACTGGTTTTCTGAGCAATCTTTCGAATTATTAGGACATGTAAACAGCTTAAGCGGCGTTACATCTGTGAAATTGATCTGCGCATGTGCCAGCACCGGTAGCGCAAGCCTCCCTCTTATGTGCGAGTGAAGTGAGTTCAAAAAACTGAAAGTATGCATCTTAGAAAGAGTTTTCACATACAAACATTATATGTCCGAACTTAAAATCAAAAAGGTTTCGCAAAAATAACATTATCACTGTGGTAGAACGTTTATTTTGATTGGTGATTTTCTGCATTTATCAAAAGTCCCATCAGGTAGCCTGATTTCAGATGTGTCCAAGGAAACAGGATTATTATGGAAATCGTTCTTTCAAAGTATGTAAACATTTTAAACAAACTATTATATTAATCTGACTATTCACAATAATCGTAGTATTGTGTGCATGTAACTGTGCTCTATGCATGTCATGTTGATTCTGAACATCATCACTCCACAGCACACTGGCTAATGGCTGATGGCTGACAGTGGCTACTGGCTAATTATGCTAAGTAGGATTGATTACAGTTAGACCTACCATCATGTTTTCTCTTAGCATAGTATATGTACATTCATGTCATTCCCCTAATGAATTACTACAGTACACAGAGGGTCACTCATTTGGGTGGCTCGGGTTATACACTTTTAATTTCACCTTGTATGGTGGTGTGGGTGGTTTCGGAGAGATGTGTTGAATTTACATTTGAAAAATGGATCATCACAAAAACATCTACTTGTGAAACTGGTGTGTATAATTATATTACACATAGACACAGACATGCCTGCCAGGTCACCCATGATACAAGTCAGTATTCGACGTCCATCTATGTCTGAGGACGTCAGGAGATGACATGAAAACTAGCCACTAGGGGCAACAGTGGACGGGGATGGCGGGTGGGTATAAGCATCTGCCTCTGATTCCAAAGGTTTTAAGTTTGAATCCAGCGATATAACGTTTTTATTTTTTTTATTTTTTTTTATCCTATCCCTAACCTTATGATTTTGGATTTTGGAGTTAATGCCTAAACTTAACCTTAAACACTTTGAAGTTTGACGTTTGAGAAACATGGATGAACGTCTAATTCTGATGTGAGACTGTGAGAGTTGGACACGCACGCAAACACTCGTGCAAGGACGCACACACACATGCGTCCGTGGACGCACGCACTCACACCCTGGACCATGTGTATTACAAGGCAAGGGAGGTATATTTCTATTTTCACATATTTTACTTCTTCATCTGTAAGGATATGCGTAGATCCATATTACTAGAAAAGCAAGGTTTGATATGAGATTCATACCATAGGCCAGAGAGCCAGACAGTCAGACAGACATTATGCACGTTCACGGTCCTAAGATATACATACAGATATACATATGTCGGTGGAGGACGGCTCATAATAATGGCTGGAATGGAGTCAATGGAATGGTGTACAAAAGATGTGGTTTCCATGTGTTTGATACAATTTCATTGACTCCATTCCAGCCATTATTATGAGCCGTCCTCTACTGATATATGTACACTGTCTAGTTTGTCCCTATTGTGACTTGCACTCATTGTCACATCTATAACATTGATGACACTAAATCAAATTAATTTTTATTGATTTGCTGATTGATGTACCATGGTTGATTTCTGATTTGCAATACAGTTTTTAATTCAACTAAATTCTATTCTATTCTATATTCACAGTAGCTTACTGTACACCCAGAGCAGTGAATGCACAACTGCCACACACAGTCAAGGCACTGTTAGGACTGCCAGGGAGATAAGCCACATACACACACACACACACACACACACACACACACACACACACACACACACACACACACACACACACACACACACACACACAGGTTCTGAGTTATTAAGTAATACCACTTTATTACTGTCATACTACAACACTGTTACTGACAGTTACTGTCAGGCAGGTAGCTTAGTGGGTAAGAGCGTTGTGCCAGTAACCGAAAGGTCGCTGGTTCTAATCCCCGAGCCGACTAGGTGAAAAATCTGTCGATGTGCCCTTAAGCAAGGCGCTTAACCCTAATTGCTGATGTAAGTCGCTCTGGATAAGAGCGTCTGCTAAATGACTAAAATGTAAATGTAAATGTAAGTTACAGCTATAGGCTAGTATACCGCTACTTTAGCAGTATTGCATACATATGATAGCCTACTATCCTAGTCATGACAGTTATAAACCAGTACATCATACAGCTGCCTGAAACCAAAGCAGAACCCCAGAAACAGCTGCAAAGTGAACAAGTGGAGGTATTTGGGGAATTGAACTCTTACACACAAAAACACTTAGATGTTTGAAGGCTGCACAGACAATCTGCCCTCTTCACCTCCTAGGTCATATAGGCTGCAACGGCAGTTTGACTTGCTTCTGTCTCACTCTACTTGAAGATGGTTACATTGTAGAAACATTGTTTGTGGACTGTTTCGACTGCTACATTGGTGCATTCGAACGTTACTGGCTACAATGTTTACAGTGCTGTTGATTAATAATAGGGACATGGGCTTCTAGAAGGCCACACCTACCTGCAATGTCGGGAGTCACCCAACACTAGCGGCCGGGGTGGCCCGGGTCACCCACGTGGGGGTCAGGCGGTGGGGCTACACCTCGCGCGGTATATGCGCCTTTCCCGGTGTTACATGGCCATCACACCTGCTGTCGTAAGCGGGTCTGGTCGGGTGCTTCGATGGAGACGGACTGACAGTCGTCACGGTCGTTAGCAACGCGCCTAGCCCCCGCTGTGAATCCGAGGAAAAATGAGGAGGAGGGGGAGATGAAGAAGATGAGGAAGAGGAGGAAAAAGGAAATGCCAATTAAAATCCTAAAGACGTTCACCTTATTTCCAGCCTCCACTTTTCCCCATTTCGTGCATTAATATGGCAACCACGAGGCACTTCTTCAATGTCAATCGTCTCGTTGTAAAACTCAAGAAATATGAATATCAGGAGGCACGCAGGAAAGATAGAGACATCTCCGACTCCTTGAAGAAAACATTAAAATACAAGAAGGTTTTATATAGGCAGTGAAGCAAAATGGCGACTTTAATATGAAGGAGGAGTAAAAAAAAATCCTTGCAATGGCTGGAGCTAAAGGGAGTCACAAAAATATGTTTAGTGCAGTAATTTTCGACAGCTGCAAGAGAGTTGGTTAGAGTAAAAGAAAACGAACCAGAGGAAAAAAGGAATTAAAAGATTCGACCTCGGTCGCTTTCGGTGCCGTCTGCGGTTCCTTACCTCGGGATTATTTCGGGGTTTTATACGGATATTATCTTCGCGGCCGTGTACAGTAATAGGCTACAGTAATGTGTGTTGAGTCATGCGCGTATCCACTCTTCCTTTGACAGTTGCAACTACAGTCTTCTGGCAACTTGCAAACTCTCGCGTTATTATTATTTTTATCTAGCAAATAATATTCGGGGTTTCTGCCTAATAAACCCGATTTTGTATCGATACCAAACTGACCGTTTGATGCGGCTCATCCGACGTAACGCCGTTCGGTCATGACGAAAAAGGGTTAGGATAAATTCTTAAAACCAGCCCCACTAAGCGTTTTAATCTGGTAATGTTAAATTACTAAATATTCGACCTTTATCGTTAATATTCAGGGTGTGAACAGCGGACAGCCTTAGATTGTGAATTGTCGTTGTGCTGTTTCGTCGGCATCATGCCAGTCCATCGCAATCCCAAAAATAAACCACTGGTAGGCTACAGCAATCGAAACTTGCATAGTGACGCTGGGGAAGAGTAGAATCGGCTATAGGCTACCTATTCTGCTCTATCAGAAGCTGATCAATCGATTTAATATAATATGTGAAATAGGCTGCCAGATGATGTAGA
Organism: Coregonus clupeaformis; assembly: GCF_020615455.1. Classification (NCBI taxonomy): domain Eukaryota; kingdom Metazoa; phylum Chordata; class Actinopteri; order Salmoniformes; family Salmonidae; genus Coregonus; species Coregonus clupeaformis. Next base: position 36,757,128 of record NC_059221.1, read on the forward strand.
CTGTTATGGTTGGGCATTGCTGATCTGTCATTTTATTCCAACACAGTGAAGGCAAATGCAGTGTCGAAAACCAAGGTAACTTTGGTTTGAAAGTTTCTCTTATTGTGCCCACTAATAAATTATTATTATTATTATTATTATTATTATTATTATTATTGCATTTCTGATGAAGTCAGCAAGCTTCTGCAAGAGCAGCTAAATGTTCCCCATTATACTCTGATATGATATGTATAACATGTGGCCCTCACTCATGCAGCCACTGAATCATAGCCACTTACAGTGGGCTCACACAACCAGAGGAGAGACTCTCAGATGTGATTGGTGCCAGTCAGCGTGACCTAATATTTATTGTAAGTGGAAATCATCAGAAACAATGACGTAATCCATGTACACTGGCTGTTCCCCTAAACCCCCAGAAGAGGGCAGGGTATACTCATTTTAGGGCCTGGCAAAGTCAGAGCCCAAGCAGGGTACAGGATATAAAATGTATCCTTCCTTTCGACCACTCTTTGAAGTAGTTACTGATGAGACATGAATGGACAGTGAAAGCTATATGGCGGAGCCCTTGCTTTCCCTTGTCCAATTACATTAGATCAGTTATGTTAGGCCTACGTCAAGGAGGGAATGGTTAAGGACACAGTTTTAATGTTTCCAAGCACCTTTCCTTCACTGAAAAAATTTAACAAAATAAAGTAATTTTCCTTCTCTGTTTCTCTTCAGCTGCGTTTACACAGGCAGCACAATTCTGATATTTTTTTTTCACTAATTGGTCTTTTGACCAATCAGATCAGCTCTGAAAAATAGCAGATGTGTAAAGATCTGATGTAATTGGTCAAAAGATCAATTAGTGGAAAAAAATATCAGAATTTGTCTGTCTGTGTGAAGAATGCAGCCTTCCTCTCAACTGATTACAAATGGTTTGTAAAGTGAAAGATAACATGAGCAAAACCTGCCGTCCTTTCACATGTCATTCATCCATTTCAGTTGCATTAGAGCTTTACAGTGGCAGCTACATTCAATTTCTACCAGATTTTCTAATTTGCTCCAAGATTATTTATTTTTTATCTACCACTCACATGAAATGTTCATACATTAGATATCCAGTAGAGGGAAGTGTTGCCTCACTACTGGGTGCTGTGAGACTGAAATATAGTCAGGCCATATTGTCATATGACCACTGGAGAACATGTATTGTTGTTGACAGCTGTCCACTGACTAGGCCTAGTCGCCAATCACTGTAAGTACCCTGGTACCTAGTTACCAAATACTTTTTTTTTTTGTGGTGGGGTAGGATTTCGGTTTGCAGTTTGAGATAAACACATCGGTGGTGTTTTCCATTAGAATATAGCAGAGAAGACAAAAAAACAACAACTAATCTTTGTGGGTTGAAGTGGCAAAAAATGACCCCAGATGAGAATATCTCACAGACACATTAGGAGAAATCCACAGGACTCAATCTCAAATAAATGGGAAGGGTTGACCCTGCCGATCAATCCTCCTCCTTTCTTAAAAAATATTAGACCACAGGTTGACATTCTATATGTGATGGCAGTCAATACATTCCTCGGAGCAACTGTACTATCCCAGTGTATGGAGCTACTTCCTGCTGTTCCCCTGCTCTGTGTTTTAATGCAGTCTATTGAATGCTTATTGCAGGATCCTGGTTGACAGACCATGAATCCTTTACAGTGATTTACTCCTCTCTGTCTCTGCTGAGCAGGCACAAGCCTGGTTAATGGCTCATAAAAGCTGTCAGGTGGCCAACCTGTACTACCATTGGCAACAAGAGGGAAACTGTGTTCTATGCTGTATGTTTCATCAATCGATGAGGTTTCAAATGGATAAGCTGTCCTTCTGTGTGGCATAGGGAGAAAGACAAGTGAGAATGTGTTGTGGGATTAGAGAACAGCAACCATGATTTAGAAGCCATTTGTTGAGACAGGTGGTCCTGAGCTGTTTAAGAATCACAGACCTCTAAACCTCCTTGGGCATCACTAAGCTCATTTATAACTGAGGAGAGAGAGAGAGACAAATAAGAAAGGATGGAATAAGAAAGAGAGATAGGGAGAGAAATGAACACATAAACTCAGGTTATAAACACTCCGAGTCCTCTCTCCCTAACTACCTGCTCCACAGCTATACACTCTATCACCTCTACCTCTCTACCCATAATGAGACCGTCACATAGCTGACAGGACCTGTTTATCATAGAACCATCCATACAATAATGATTTACATGTAATTAGGCAGGGAGATGCTTGGTATCCCCCAGTAATTGTCTCCCAGCAGTAAGCCAGACAACCTGCGAGGCAGGATGGTGACAGGAGAAACTGCTTAGTATTCGCTAACATGACTCAGCCACTGAGTGACAGGTGAGGACGCAGGTGCAAGGTTCCAGACACGCTTCGTTTGGACAGGTGTGACATCCCCCCTCCCTCTCTGATTTTCCCTCTCTCCCTCCCTCACTTCCTCTGTTTCTCATTTTTATTTTTCTCTCCATCCTTTTTTTCTCTCTTTTCATCTCCATCTATTCCAACCCTTTTGTATATCTCTCCGTTATTCTATCAATTTTCTCTCTACCACTCGCCATCTCTCTCCTTCTCCTTTCTGTGTAAACACAGCGGTGTAAAGTACTTAAGTAAAAATACTTTAAAGTACTGCTTAAGTAGTTTTTTGGGGTATCTGTCCTTTACTTTACTATTTATATGTTTGACTGCTTTTACTTTTACTCCATAACATTCCTAAAGAAAATAATGTACTTTTTACTCCATACATTTTCCTTGACACCCAAAAGTACTCGTTACATTTCGAATGCTTAGCAAGACAGGAAAATGGTCCAAGTCACACACTTATCAAGAGAACATCCCTGGTCATCCCTACTACCTCTGATCTGGCGGACTCCCTAAACACAAATGTGAAATTATTTAGACTTTTACTTTTGAGACTGAAGTATATTTTGGCAATTACATTTACTTTTGATACTTAAGTATATTTAAAACCAAATACTTTTAGAAGTAGTATTTTACTGGGTGACTTTCACTTTTACTTGAGTCATTTTTTATTAAGGTATCTTTACTTTTACTCAAGTATGACAATTGGGGACTTTTTCCACCACTGTGTAAACATCTCTCCCTTCCTTCTTTTCTGTCTCTCTCTTCTCTAGACACAACACCTCTAACCATTATGCATCCCTCATGAGGGCAGGGAGAGAAACAGACAGGCAGTGCAAGAGTGAGAGAGAGTTAAAAGAGATAGAGAGTTAAAAGAGAGAAAGTGTAGAAGGTAGGGTAGAGAGGTTAGGAGGCAGAGCCCTGCGGTCAAGCCAGAGCAGTTTATCTGAGAGAGCTGTTGCGGTTTAGGGAAGAGGACTGCTGAAGTGAATCTGTTTCGCTCTGCTTCAACAAAAGCAGGACTGCACTCAACCGAGGTCGGGCCTGGGGAGAAGAGAGAGGAATGTGTGTGTGTGTGTGTTTGATGGAGAACAAGGACCAGGGAGAGATTAGAACTGAGCATAGAGACACACAGATCACTGTGGGGGAGAGTATTAATTAAACAACAGGCCAGCTCCCCTGCCCCAATCCCTAACACAGCCAGCCACAGCTGCACCAAGAACAGAGAGAAAGTGTGCGTGTGTTACAGTACCTGTGATAGCGTGGTGGGAGAAGGCTTCTATGTAAGTCAGGTAGTTGTGTGGGCAGTGTTTCTTCAGTCACTTGCAGATGTGCTGTTGGGTCCACAGCACCACTGGTTGAGAGAAGGTGTGTATATGTGAAGGTATGTATAACTGAAATTGCGTGACCGTTATATTATGATAAGCAACAGATATTTCATGAATATGCATTAGTTTATTTTAAAAAGACAAGATTCTTCATATTCCATATCTCTTCTTAACATCTGTACAGCAAGTCAATAATTGTATCTTTAAAACCCTTTTCCTTAACATATCGAAAACAAACAACCCATCCATGATCTGAAAAAGTAAACAAACAAATAATAGAAGTGTCTGTACACATCTACAAATGTATAACAGTGTATTTTCCATTTAACAGTCAAATTGTTTCATCATTCAGACAGTCCTTGTCAACTGAAGGGAGGGATAGAGGGAGGGATGGATAAAGGGAGGACAGGAAGGGAGGAAGGGAGGAAAGGATGGGAGCTGGTATGAAGAGACTACCCACTGGGCACAGACATCAATTCAACATCTATTCCACATTGGTTCAACATAATTTAATTTAAATGGAAACAACGTTGATTCAACCAGTGTGTGACCAGTGGGTAGCCTGTTTCCCAGAATAGTTCTATGCTCAACCATAGAAGACCTGCTCCCCTTCACCATCAATTCTGAAAAGTGAACCTTCATTTTCTGAGTAAAACAAAAACACATACATGTAACTGCCAAAGTAAAGGAAACACAAATATAAAGTGTCTTAATAGAGCATTGGGAATTAATGGGTAAAAAAAATCGACATTCATCCAATTACGTCAAATCCCGAAGTGAAACTATGAGATGAAGTTGCATGGTTGGGCCACCACGAGCCTTCAGCTTCAATGCATCTTGGCATAGATTGTCTGGAACTCTATTAGAGGGATGCAACACCATTCTTCCACGAGAAATTCCATCATTGGGTGTTTTGTTGATGGTGGAAAACGCTGTCTCAGGCGCCGCTCCAGAATCTCCCATAAGTGTTCAATTGGGTTGAGATCTGGTGACTGACACACACACACGCACACATGCACACACAGTCTTGTACAACTAACCTTGTGGGGACACAAAATTCAGTCCCATTCAAAATCCTATTTTCCCTAACCCCTAACCCCTAACCCTAACCCGTACCCTTACCCTAACCTTAACCCTAACCTTAACCCGAAAACCTAACCTTAACCCTAACCCTAAATCTAACCCTAGCTCCTAACCCTAACCCTAAAACTAATTCTAACCCTAACACTAATTCTAACCTTAACCCTAAACGCCCTTGAAATAGCATTTGACCTTGTGGGGACCAACAAAATGTTCCCTAGTTGGTCCCCACAAGTATAGTTAAACACGTCCACACAACACATGACACCTAAGCATGATGTGATGTTAATTGCTTAATTAACTCAGGAACCACACCTTTGTGGAAGCATCTGCTTTCAATATACTTTGTATCTCTCATTTACTCAAGTGTTTCCTTTATTTTGGTAGTTACCTGTACATCGGCCTATGTTGCTTTCTTCAAAGGATCCTTATTAACAGTCATGCTGGTATTTGATTTCTGGTAAGTTTATGAAGCACAATAACGGTAGGTTGTCTTTGTGTCTGGATTCACAGTGTGACAGTAAAAGCAGGCAGCTGGTCTGGTTCCTCTCAATAATCTCTCTAATATTTATAGCTATCAATGAGAGACATGGTGTACGGTGTAGGTGCATAGCTTCAGTCCTCCAGGGCTAACAGTATACACCATATGCTCTCTTTCAATGACAAGTTGATAACTTGGGCTACCAGGTTTGTGGAATCTATAGTCAATCAGTTACACGAACTGATCAATGAGAGAGAGAGAGAGAGAGAGAGAGAGAGAGAGAGAGAGAGAGAGAGAGAGAGAGAGAGAGAGAGAGAGAGAGAGAGAGACCAGCAGGATAGGAGCCCTTGAGAACTGGAGTTGTGCACTTCTGGTGTTATGGGAAATACACATAATATTATTGATTTAGGATCAATATTATTTTTACACAATGGCGTTGTAACTACAGTATACTTCTACTGCATCATGGGAGATGTAGGCATTTGACTCATACTGGTAGAATAGAACCATTCCTTTGGGCCAGCTACATCTTTGATTATTGCTTTATCAAATACAGCTAGGGCACAAACATTCACAGCAAATCTCTGTCATAGCATGTCCTCTCAATTCCCTCTGTTAATAAAATGCTAAAGGTAAAGGTCTACATTATATTCAGTTCTACAGCTTATATTACTTTAGAACGTTCAAATAATATACAGTACCAGTCAAAAGTTTGGACACACCTACTCATTCCAGGGTTTGTCTTTATTTTTACTATTTTCTACATTGTAGAATAATGGTGAAGACATCAAAACTATGAAATAACACATACAGTGGGGAAAAAAAGTATTTAGTCAGCCACCAATTGTGCAAGTTCTCCCACTTAAAAATATGAGAGAGGCCTGTAATTTTCATCATAGGTACACATCAACTATGACAGACAAATTGAGAAATGTTTTTCCAGAAAATCACATTGTAGGATTTTTTATGAATTTATTTGCAAATTATGGTGGAAAATAAGTATTTGGTCACCTACAAACAAGCAAGATTTCTGGCTCTCACAGACCTGTAACTTCTTCTTTAAGAGGCTCCTCTGTCCTCCACTCGTTACCTGTATTAATGGCACCTGCTTGAACTTGTTATCAGTATAAAAGACACCTGTCCACAACCTCAAACAGTCACACTCCAAACTACACTATGGCCAAGACCAAAGAGCTGTCAAAGGACACCAGAAACAAAATTGTAGACCTGCACCAGGCTGGGAAGACTGAATCTGCAATAGGTAAGCAGCTTGGTTTGAAGAAATCAACTGTGGGAGCAATTATTAGGAAATGGAAGACATACAAGGCCACTGATAATCTCCCTCGATCTGGGGCTCCACGCAAGATCTCACCCCGTGGGGTCAAAATGATCACAAGAACGGTGAGCAAAAATCCCAGAACCACACGGGGGGACCTAGTGAATGACCTGCAGAGAGCTGGGACCAAAGTAACAAAGCCTACCATCAGTAACACACTACGCCGCCAGGGACTCAAATCCTGCAGTGCCAGACGTGTCCCCCTGCTTAAGCCAGTACATGTCCAGGCCCGTCTGAAGTTTGCTAGAGTGCATTTGGATGATCCAGAAGAGGATTGGGAGAATGTCATATGGTCAGATGAAACCAAAATAGAACTTTTTGGAAAAAAACTCAACTCGTCGTGTTTGGAGGACAAAGAATGCTGAGTTGCATCCAAAGAACACCATACCTACTGTGAAGCATGGGGGGGTGGAAACATCATGCTTTGGGGCTGTTTTTCTGCAAAGGGACCAGGACGACTGATCCGTGTAAAGGAAAGAATGAATGGGGCCATGTATCGTGAGATTTTGAGTGAAAACCTCCTTCCATCAGCAAGGGCATTGAAGATGAAACGTGGCTGGGTCTTTCAGCATGACAATGATCCCAAACACACCGCCTGGGCAACGAAGGAGTGGCTTTGTAAGAAGCATTTCAAGGTCCTGGAGTGGCCTAGCCAGTCTCCAGATCTCAACCCCATAGAAAATCTTTGGAGGGAGTTGAAAGTCCGTGTTGCCCAGCGACAGCCTCAAAAAATCACTGCTCTAGAGGAGATCTGCATGGAGGAATGGGCCAAAATACCAGCAACAGTGTGTGAAAACCTTGTGAAGACTTACAGAAAACGTTTGACCTGTGTCATTGCCAACAAAGGGTATATAACAAAGTATTGAGAAACTTTTGTTATTGACCAAATACTTATTTTCCACCATCATTTGCAAATAAATTCATAAAAAATCCTACAATGTGATTTTCCTTTCTCATTTTGTCTGTCATAGTTGACGTGTACCTATGATGGAAATTACAGGCCTCTCTCATCTTTTTAAGTGGGAGAACTTGCACAATTGGTGGCTGACTAAATACTTTTTTCCCCACTGTATGGAATCATGTAGTAACCAAAAAAGTGTTAAACAATTCAAAATATATTTTATATTTGATATTCTTCAAATAACCACCCTTTGCCTTGATGACAGCTTTGCACACTCTTGGCATTTTCTCAGCCAGTTTCATGAGGTAGACACCTGGAATGCATTTCAATTAACAGGTGTGCCTTCTTAAAAGTTAATTTGTGGAATTGCTTTCCTTCTTAATGTATGAGCCCATCAGTTGTGTTGTGACAAAGTAGGGGGGTTTACAGAAGATAGCCCTATTTGGTAAAAGACCAAGTCCATATTATGGCAAGAACAGCTCAAATAAGCAAAGAGAAAACATGAAGGTCAGTCAATCCCGAAAATTTTAAGAACTTTGAAAGCTTGTTCAAGTGCAGTCGCAAAAGCCATCAAGCGCTATGACGAAACTGTCTCTCATGAGGACCACCACAGGAATGGAAGACGCAGAGAAACCTCTGCTTCAGAGGATAAGTTCATTAGAGTTACCAGCCTCAGAAATTGCAGCCCAAATAAATGCTTCACAGAGTTCAAGTAACAGACATCTCAACATCAACTGTTCAGAGGGGACTGTATGAATCAGGCCTTCATGGTCAAATTGCTGCAAAGAAACCACTACTAAAGTACACCAATAAGAAGAAGAGACTTGCTTGGGCCAAGAAACAGGAGCAATAGACATTAGACCGGTGGAAATGTGTCCTTTTGTCTGGAGTCCAAATTTGAGATTTCTGGTTCCAACCGCCGAGTCTTTGAGAGACACGGTGTGGGTGAGCAGATAATCTCTGCATGTCTATTTCCCACCGTAAAGCATGGAGGAGGAGGTGTTATGGTGTGGGGTGCTTTGCTGGTGATTCTGTCTGTGATTTATTTAGAATTCACACAATTTATTTAAAGGCACGCTTAACCAGCATGGCTACCACAGCATTCTACAGCGATACGCCATCCCATCTGGTTTGGGCTTAGTGGGACTATCATTTGTTTTTCAACAGGACAATGACCCAACACATATCCAGGCTGTGTAAGGGCTGTTTTACCAAGAAGGAGAGTGATGGAGTGCTGCATCAGATGACCTGGCCTCCACAATCCCTTGACCTCAACCCAATTGAGATGGTTTGGGATGAGTCGGACCGCAGAGTGAAGGAAAAGCAGCCAACAAGTGCTCAGCATATGTGGGAACTACTTCAAGACTATTGGAAAAGCATTCCAGGTGAAGCTGGTTGAGAGAATGCCAAGAGTGTGCAAAGCTGTCATCAAGGCAAAGGGTGGCTATTTGAAGAATCTCAAATATAAAATATATTTTGATTTGTTTAACACTTTTTCGTTTACTACATGATTCCATGTGTTATTTCATAGTTTTGATGTCTTCACTATTATTCTACAATGTAAAAATAGTAAAAAATAAAGAAAAACCCTTGAATGAGTAGGTGTGTCCAAACTTTTGACTGGTATTGTATATGTTTGTCATAATCATGGTTCATTTACAGTACAAAGACATGATCTAGGGGGGTGACATTCTGTACATTGTGAAGACAAGGCTTTATAAAAGAGATGAAAGGAAGAGAATGTGCTTCGGGAGAGGGTGCTCATGAAGGCAAGGGTAAATATACTTTATACTATATGAATTCGATCTATCAAAACTATAAATACATATTCCAAAATGAAAGTCCTGAGAGGGAAATATACATTGTGAACAGTTGGGTTGTGATGTAAGTATGATACAGAGACATTGACATTCAGTAGTTTGCTGCATTTCCTTTCCACCAACCTTGGAGTAATGCACCCACCGTAATGTACTACAGTAATTGATCAGTAAAAATACTCCTCTCTGCACCCAAAATGAAAGAAAAAAACAAAAAGGGAGGAATCAGTTGTAGTTAAGATCTAATTTGTCTACATTGTCAACTTCATTTCAAACATCTTATATCTATGTTACAGTGTGTGTCCTTGTATATATTTTCTCTCTCTCTCTCTCTCTCTCTCTCTCTCTCTCTCTCTCTCTCTCTCTCTCTCTCTCTCTCTCTCTCTCTCTCTCTCTCTCTCTCTCTCTCTCTCTCTCTCTCTCTCTCTCTCTCTCTCTCTCTCTCTCTCTCAACCAGTTTGGCCTTGTTGAATGGGAAACCTCCTTCAGTGTGTTTGGCATGTAGTCTACAGGCTCCTCTTCTCTCCTCCTTTCCATCCTCTCTCCCCCACAGCCCTATTCTGCGGTCACATGTCTGGAGTGAGCAGGTCCTTCCATGGCTACAGGAAACAGTGGAGGAGAGTGAGGGCTGCCAAACGGATGGAGGGAGGGATGAGCTAAGAGATGTTTCCAAAGGAGGCTGCAGAGATAGGGAGAGGAGAGACAGAGACAGAGAGACAGAGAGAGAGAGAGAGAGAGAGAGAGAGAGAGAGAGAGAGAGAGAGAGAGAGAGAGAGAGAGAGAGAGAGAGAGAGAGAGAGAGAGATGAATACAAGGAAAACAGTGGGGTTGGGGGTTGGATGGGCATCACTGTCTTTCACACCATAATGCCCAACTCCAACAACACACTCACACACTGTGCCATCCAGACCCCCTGCCTCTGTCTGCCATCTCTTCAAACCCTGTTTTATCTGTCAACAACCCAGTTGCATTAAGAATTACTTCTGAAATATCAGTCTGAGAGTGAAACCTCTGGTTCACATTCTCTCTATGCCTAAAACCATTCTCATATTAAACTCATTGATGTCTATGTCACGCCCTGGTCTGGGGACTCTTTATGTTGAGCCAGGGTGTTAGTTCCTATGTTTAGTTATTTTCTATGTTGTGTTCTAGTTCGTGTTTTCTATGTTGGCCAGGGTGGTTCCCAATCAGAGGCAGCTGATTCTCGTTGTCTCTGATTGGGAACCATACTTAGGCAGCCTGTTGGCACTTTTGTTTTGTGGGATCTTGTTCCGGAAGGTTTGTGTATTTAACCTAGGACTTCACGTATCGTTTGTTGTTTTGGTTTGTTCGTGTGTACAAGTAATAAAGATGTACGCTTCTCACGCTGCGCCTTGGTCCGCTTCTTCCCATAACGATTGTGACAGTCTATGAACCGTAGATGTGACTGGTTGGTTTCTGTGATGACTACACTTTTGCACCGGCCTCAAATGACAAAAAAGGATGCTGGGAAAACTATATTTTTGCATTGGAGGAATAAAAAACAAAAAAGGAGACATTTGGCATTTTAGTTATCCCTCCCCTGATTACAGAGAGAAAAACAGTCACCTGTCTCTAACACACAGGCAGATCTAACATGGTGTTGGAGTGAAACAGACCCTGAGACAAAGAGAGCGGGAGAGAATGAGAAAGAAAGGCAGATGGGATTGAGGGGTGGCTTGAGATTTGTTCAGGTAAAGAGGGACTATCTCTCAGCTGTAAATCTGAGTGGAGAGGAGGACGAAGGGGTTCCCGAGCAAATTTGTGTAAAAATGTCATGTTCTTTTTTATTTCTGAGCCTGTCATGCTTTCTGCCCCAGTGTATTCACATTTCAGATCAGTTGAGCGGGCAGACAGACAGACAGACAGCGCATGGAACTGTGAACAGAACTCTCTCCACCAGGACAACAGAAAAATCAAAAGGAACGTTCCAACCTAGCGACAAGGTTACCCCAGCGACATCCCATGGCAACTGAGGCGTTGCTGACAACATTTCGGGGAGGGGGGGTGACGTCATTCCATTTTTTCCGCTAATTACCGCAGAGATTCTGAGACGGAGCAGATGGCTTGTTCCACACAAGCACCGCTCATACACTTACGCACACACGCACACACACACACTTCACAGGAAATAAGACACGTTGACAGAAGGAAGGGACAGAGAGACTGTGGCCGTGTCCGAATACCCATACTAGCGTACTACATACTTAAACTGCATACTATGTACTCATCGTTGCATACTATTTAGCGTTTAGTGAAAAGTATGCAGTATGCCATGGCCGCAACGCAGTAGTGGTTCCTGAATGGCTGAGTAGGTGGGGCGTGGCCGAATGCGGGTGGATTTTCCAAATTCAACAGACATGCATCATCTATGAACATTTGAACATCTTGGAGAAAAATCTGGCCTTAATGGCCATGTACTGTTATAATCTCCACCCGGCACAGCCAGAAGGGGACTGGCCACCCCTCAGAGCCTGGTTCCTCTCTAGGTTTCTTCCTAGGTTTCTGCCTTTCTAGGGAGTTTTTTCTAGCCACCGTGCTTCTACATCTGCATTGCTTGCTGTTTGGGGTTTTAGGCTGGGTTTCTGTATAGCACTTTGTGACATCTGCTGATGTAAAAAGGGCTTTATAAATAAAATGTGATTGATTTGAAATTTGATTAACCAGCCTGATAATAGGTAATATCCCATTTCTCTAAACTCTGAATATAATATAAATGGAGTTATAGGCCTACTGAGGCTGGTTATTGGCAGACAATCAGCCATTTAGCGTCTGCTAAATGGCATATTATTATTATTATATTATTATCACATTCAACCTATACCATAGCACATACAGTCGTGGTCAAAGGTTTTGAGAATGACAGAAAGTATTGGTCTTCACAAAGTTCGCTGCTTCAGTGTTATGAGATATTTTTGTCAGATGTTACTATGGTATACTGAAGTATAATTACAAGCATTCCATAAGTGTCAAAGGCTTTTATTGACAATTATATTTAGTTTATGCAAAGAGTCAATATTTGCAGTGTTGACCCTTCTTTTTCAAGACCTCTGCAATCCGCCCTGGCATGCTGTCAATTAACTTCTGGGCCACATCCTGACTGATGGCAGCCCATTCTTGCATAATCAATGCTTGGAGTTTGTCAGAATTTGTGGGGTTTTGTTTGTCCACCCGCCTCTTGAAGATCGTCCACAAGTTCTTAATGGGATAAAGGTCTGTGGAGTTTCCTGGCCATGGACCCAAAATGTCGATGTTTTGTTCCCCGAGCCACTTAGTTAACACTTTTGCCTTATTTTTTTTTATTTATTTTTATTTTTTATATATATATATATATTTTTATTTTTATTTTTTTATTTCACCTTTATTTAACCAGGTAAGCCAGTTGAGAACAGGTTCTCATTTACAACTGCGACCTGGCCAAGACAAAGCAAAGTAGTGCAACAAAAACAACACAGAGTTACATATGGGGTAAAAAAAAAACATAAAGTCAGAAATACAACAGAAAATATATATACAGTGTGTGCAAATGTAGCAAGTTATGGAGGTAAGGCAATAAATAGGCTATAGTGCAGAATAATTACAATAGTATTAACACTGGAATGCTAGATGTGCAAGAGATTATGTGCAAATAGAGATACTGGGGTGCAAAAGAGCAAATTAAATAACAATATAGGGATGAGGTAGTTGGGTGGGCTAATTTCAGATGGGCTGTGTACAGGTGCAGTGATCGGTAAGGTGCTCTGACAACTGATGCTTAAAGTTATTGAGGGAGATAAGAGTCTCCAGCTTCAGAGATTTTTGCAATTCGTTCCAGTCATTGGCAGCAGAGAACTGGAAGGAATGGCGGCCAAAGGAGGTGTTGGCTTTGGGGATGACCAGTGAGATATACCTGCTGGAGCGCAGACTACGGGTGGGTGCTGCTATGGTGACCAATGAGCTAAGATAAGGCGGGGATTTGCCTAGCAGTGATTTATAGATGGCCTGGAGCCAGTGGGTTTGACGACGAACATGTAGTGAGGACCAGCCAACAAGAGCGTACAGGTCACAGTGGTGGGTAGTGTATGGGGCTTTGGAGACAAAACGGATGGCACTGTGATAGACTACATCCAATTTGCTGAGTAGAGTGTTGGAGGCTATTTTATAAATGACATCGCCGAAGTCAAGGATCGGTAGGATAGTCAGTTTTACGAGGGCATGTTTGGCAGCATGAGTGAAGGAGGCTTTGTTGCGAAATAGGAAGCCGATTCTAGATTTAACTTTGGATTGGAGATTCTTTATGTGAGTCTGGAAGTTGAGTTTACAGTCTAACCAGACACCTAGATATTTGTAGTTGTCCACATACTCTAGGTCAGACCCGTCGAGAGTGGTGATTCTAGTCGGGTGGGCGGGTGCTAGCAGCGTTCGATTGAAAAGCATGCATTTAGTTTTACTAGTGTTTAAGAGCAGTTGAAGGCTACTGAAGGATTGTTGTATGGCATTGAAGCTCGTTTGGAGGTTTGTTAACACAGTGTCCAATGAAGGGCCAGATGTATACAAAATGGTGTCGTCTGCGTAGAGGTGGATCTGAGAGTCACCAGCAGCAAGAGCGACATCATTGATATACACGGAGAAAAGTGTCGGCCCAAGAATTGAACCCTGTGGCACCCCCATAGAGACTGCCATAGGTCCAGACAACAGGCCCTCCGATTTGACACACTGAACTCTATCTGAGAAGTAGTTGGTGAACCAGGCGAGGCAGTCATTTGAGAAACCAAGGCTATTTAGTCTGCCAATAAGAATGCGGTGGTTGACAGAGTCGAAAGCCTTGGCCAGGTCGATGAAGACGGCTGCACAGTACTGTCTATTATCAATCGCGGTTATAATATCGTTTAGGACCTTGAGCGTGGCTGAAGTGCACCCGTGACCAGCTCGGAAACCGGATTGCATAGCGGAGAAGGTACGGTGGTATTCGAAATGGTCGATGATCTGTTTATTAACTTGGCTTTCGAATACTTTCGAAAGGCAGGGCAGGATGGATATAGGTCTGTAGCAGTTTGGATCTAGAGTGTCACCCCCTTTGAAGAGGGGGATGACCGCGGCAGCTTTCCAATCTCTGGGGATCTCAGACGTTATGAAAGAGAGGTTGAACAGACTAGTAATAGGGGTTGCGACAATTTCGGCGGCTAGTTTTAGGAAAAAAGGGTCCAGATTGTCTAGCCCAGCTGATTTGTAGGGGTCCAGATTTTGCAGCGCTTTCAAAACATCAGCTGTCTGAATTTGTGTGAAGGAGAAGTGGGGGGGGGGCATGGGCAAGTTGCAGCAGAGGGTGCAGAGTTGGTGGCCGGGTTAGTGGTAGCCAGATGGAAAGCATGGCCAGCTGTAGCAAAATGCTTGTTGAAATTCTCGATTATTGTAGATTTATCGGTGGTGATAGTGTTTCCTAGCCTGGCAAGGTGCTCCATCATGCTGGAAAAGGCATTGGTCGTCACCAAACTGTTCTTGGATGGTTGGGAGAAGTTGCTCTCGGAGGATGTGTTGGTACCATTCTTTATTCATGGCTGTGTTCTTAAGCAAAGTTGTGAGTGAGCCCACTCCCTTGGTTGAGAAGCAACCCCACACATGAATGGTCTCAGGATGCTTTACTGTTGGCATGACACAGGACTGATGGTAGCGCTCACCTTGTCTTCTCCGGACAAGGTCTTTTCCGGATGCCCCAAACAATCGGAAAGGGGATTCATCAGAGAAAATGACTTTACCCCAGTCCTCAGCAGTCCAATCCCTGTACCTTTTGCAGAATATCAGTCTGTCCCTGATGTTTTTCCTGGAGAGAAGTGGCTTCTTTGCTGCCCTACTTGACACCAGGCCATCCTCCAAAAGTCTTCGCCTCACTGTGCATGCAGATGCACTCACACCTGCCTGCTGCCATTCCTGAGCAAGCTCTGCACTGGTGGTGCCCCGATCCCGCAGCTGAATCAACATGAGGAGACGGTCCTGGCGCTTGCTGGACTTTCTTGGGCACCCTGATGCCTTCTTCACAACTATTGAACCTCTATCCTTGAAGTTCTTGATGATCCGATAAATGGTTGATTTAGGTACAATCTTACTAGCAGCAATATCCTTGCCTGTGAAGCCCTTTTTGTGCAAAGCAATGATGACGGCACGTGTTTCCTTGCAGGTAACCATGGTTAACAGAGGAAGAACAATGATTTCAAGCACCACCCTCCTTTTAAAGCTTCCAGTCTGTTATTCTAACTCAATCAGCATGACAGAGTGATCTCCAGCCTTGTCCTCGTCAACACTCTCACCTGTGTTAACGAGAGAATCATTGACATGATGGCAGCTGGTCTTTTTGTGGCAGGGCTGAAATGCAGTGGAAATGTTTTTTGGGATTAAGTTCATTTTCATGGCAAAGAGGGACTTTGCAATTAATTGCAATTCATCTGATCACTCTTCATGACATTCATCATCAAAACTGAGGCAGCAGACTTTGTGAAAATTAGTATTTGTGTCATTCTCAAAACTTTTGACCACGTCTGTATAGCCCATATATCCTATTTAAAAAGGACTGAAGACATAAACAGATAATCCTGTATTTATTAGTGACACCAAAGTGCTGTAACATATATAAATTAAATAGCCTAGTACACACACCAAAATGTTTCAAACTAAAGCACTGATCATTGGGAACGAGATCAGGATGACTGCTAAGGCATGATCCTTAAATGAAATAATTATAATAATATAATAATAATAATATACCATTTAGCAGACGCTTTTATCCAAAGCGACTTACAGTCATGTGTGCATACATTTTTACATATGGGTGGTCCCGGGGATCGAACCCACTACCCTGGCGTTACAAGCGCCATGCTCTACCAATTGAGCTACAGAGGACCACAATGAATAGGTAACCTAGCCTACAAAACTAAAACAATCCATATGTTCAAATCAAGAGGCCTTATTAACATGACAACAATAACGCAGCCACATCCCAAGACCCCGGTGCCGACACATTCAGAAATAAAAAATATGGTTTAATTTTTCATTTAAAAGCTCTGACGAAGGCCAAGAGAACAATAAACACTTTTCAATGAGAAAACCGAACTCCACTTTAGGCGAAACATTTTTTTACTTCTGTTTTCAAAGATGTAGCCTACGATGCAATACTCGTGATCATTTTAAGGAGAAACAAAAACTACTTAGCCTACATTTGAACACCACCTCAGAAGCGTCGCTATTCGGCATCGTCCCAATTAAGTAGCCTAGTTCTATTTTGCTTGAGGGACTATGCTAATCAATCAATGGGATATCAAGATATACATTTCAGAGTAATTCTGTGGCATGGGCGTGATGCATGTGCCCCCCAGCCCGTGTAAATACCTGCCGTGTAGCATCACTTCCTCTTTTCGTCCCTCGGCTACCGCAGGTGAGCGAGAGGTGAATGTAGAAGACTCCGTAGTTGAGTTTTTCGCTGAGTGTTTGGAGTATACTCCATTTTGGGCAAAGCTTGCTCCTCTGAAGAGTGCTCTGCAGTGTTTTGTTTCTTACAGGTCGACACCGTGCTACGAAGTAGGGTGCATGGGTTGGGCCAACCTGTTCACGATGCAAGGCTTAGTTGTCTTGTCTGTGTCTGTCCGCTGGTTACATGTTGCTTGTACGCTTCAGCTGGATGCTAGCCTCTTCTCTCTGGAGATTGAGGCTGGGTACCACACCTACCCAGGCTAGGGGAGACTATGTGCATTATCTAGCTGTAGCTAAACACTGTTGCTTTCCAGAAGTAGGACGGGTGAACGCCGAGTCGCACCTCAATGTCCAGGCTTTGCATCGTAACTAGCATACTCTCATTACTGGCTCGAGCTGTAGCCGGTGGCGGAGTGAGATTCAGAGCGCGCGCCTCTCACTAATCTCACAAGAGTTGGCCAGTCTGTTCTCAAGACCTCTGCTCACAGTCTGTCACTGTGTCAATTGAGTTTGGCTCCTCACATCCATACCTTTTGGGGATTGTCAGTGGAATTTCCCTAATATATTCTGATATCCATAGAATATATTATTACTTAATTCACATATTGCCGTGAGAACAGAACTACTTTATACTTAAACCTGGGATTAAAGGGGTGTTATACAGATGATCTGTTCTATAAGACATATCTGTATTTCTGCTTTTGTTCAAACAGAGAGAAGATTATCCACCATGCCATACTACTGCGATAAATGCAGTATTGGCTTCGGCTGATGCCCATTCCACCTGTATGATGTGCCTAGGTTTAGAGCATACCATTTAGGCTGTGGAGGCCCCATTCAGCTGCATTTATTGTGCTACTCTTGGCCCACGCCTATGTGATGCACGATTAGCTGTGATGAGGGAGACAAATGCTAGAGGCTCCGGGAGCGGTCTCAAGCGTAAACAACCCTCCTCAGCGCCGGGCCCGCCCACCAAGCAGTCCAAGAAGGACAGGGGACCTACTCTGGATGAGATGGAGGCCCAGGCAGCCTCTCTGTCTAAGCAGCTCCACTCTCTCAGCCCGACAGGCTCCATTGAAGACTTAAGACAGGATCCTGATGCTATCTCCATCTTTGCTGGTAATGACCTAGACGAAGAGACCACTGAGGCCGGTTCTGGGTCAGCGATCCATAGCTCAGAGAGGGCTGAGAGTGAAGCACCCTCTTCTTCAGTTCACACTGTATTCAGGAGCTCCCCTCTAGGGTTCTGAAAGCTCTGGATATTAAACCAGACCTTAACAGCAGCTCGGGCAGAGTGTACATACCTCAGTGCCCCAAGTTCTCCAAGGAACTGCGTCAGACTTGGGCTAAGCTGAACTCAAGGTTCCATGTCTCAAGCCAATGTAAGCCTTGGACCTTCATGGCTTCCCCCGAGGAGTTGGGACTGGACCAGTACCCTGTCATGGACCCCATTGTTGCGGCCATGGTCCTCACAGACAAGGAGATCATTGGTAAGTCTCCCTACTGTCCTCCGGGGCCTCACCAGGCTGCTGACGTCCAATTAAAGGACACCTTCCTGACCTTGGCCATGGTGGCTTGCCTTATGAATGCGACCACTCTGCTGCAGACATACCTACACGGTCTGATAGCTCGCCTGTCCACCGACGATGACCCTGAGCTGACGGCTGAAATGACTCAGGTGTCCACACTCCACTCCCTCTTAAATGCTGAGATGTCACGTGCTAATGGAAAACCCCTGTCTACGGTCATCTCGTAACGCAGACAGCTTTGGCTCTCACACACAAAGATGTCGGCCTCCGTGAAGTAACCCTTTATGGACCTCCCCATCACCCCAGGCCAAGTTTTTGGCCCTGGTGTGGACGCCATTTTGGACCAAACGGCGAAGCTGCGGAAGGACAGAGAGATCCTGCAGTCTTTCATGGGTCCCCCTGCCCGTATTACCCTACCCAGAGACCATTGCAGTCTAGACCTCAGCTCTCTTCTGCCTTGAAAGGCCGCTTGGGCCCTCCCCCAAACCAGCCACGCCCTGATCAGCCACGTCAACAGGCTCCCTGTCAGCAGTGGCGCCACCACCAGCACAGGCAGCGTCACAACAAGCACCGTTCCTCTGCTCTGTAGAAGGATGAGCCCCCTCAGTCGTCCTGATGGGTGTGGCTCCGGCATCGGCCGCTTCTCCCACGCCCATCAGGCAAAGTGGGAGAAGCTTGTGGAGTCCCCCTCGGTGCTGGATACAGTACTACAGCGGTACAAACTCTAGTTCCGATGCCGGCCACCACCTTTCAGAGGGGGTTTGGTCAACTACAACAGCCAACCCCCTGAAAAGATAAGCTCTCCAACTGGAGATTGCCTCCCTGCTGGAGAAGAATGCAATCAGACAACTCAAACCATCAGAAGAGCACAGTGGGTTCTATAGAGCTTTCGCCCCATCTTGGACTTGAGGCCGCTCAACCGGTGCTTGAAAACACTCCTCTTCAAGATGCTATCGCCATCCCGCATCCTACAGGCTATTAGCCCAGGCCAGTGGTTCAGCACTGTCGACTTAAAAGATGCCTACTTCCATGTACCGATCCACCTGGCTTACAGGAATTTCCTGTGCTTTGCTTTCAACGGCATGGCGTACAAGTACCAAGTGCAATCTTTCGGCCTCTCCTTAGCACCAAGAACGTTCACAAAAGGCATGGATGCCACTCTAGCCCCCTAACATCACAGAGGATGTTGGTACTGAATTACCTAGATGATTGACTCATCTGTGCTCATTCAAGAGAACAGGCAGCAGCAGACACAACATCTCTCCTGAAGCACATCTCAGAGCTAGGCCTCAGGTTGACCATGCAAACAAGCCACCTGGTCCCCACTCAAACTGTGAAATTTGTGGGCAAGCGGAGCCACTCGTCTGTAATGAGGGCTCACCTCACCCAAGAGCGAGCCCAGAAAATTGTAGATCACCTCAATCCTTTTGTTTAAGACCAGAAGGTGACTGTTCTTCAGTGTCAGAGTCTGATGGGTCTCCTCTCCGCAGCCTCTCTTCTGACCCAATTGGGCCTCCTACACATTTGAGACCCTGCAGATGTAGTTCAATGCTCAAGGTTTACATCCCAAGGAACACAGGTATAGTCGCCTGACTGTGTCCAAGGAATGCATGTGATCACTGGCAAGATGGCGATCCCTGGATTTCCTTTCAGGTGGGATACGCCTGGGCAGAGTCTATCGGAGGGAACTGGCTCAAACAGAAACTTGCGGCAAAAGAACTGTGCTCCAGTTGTCGAGGTCTTTGTTCAATGCTGGCAGGGCTGCATCCACACTTAACGTATATTCAGCAGCCATTTCAGCATGTCATGATGAAGAGTAGGATGGGCCGCTTGGCAGCCACCCGCTCATGGCCAGATTTCTTAAGGGAGTCCGTCAATTACACCCCTCAAGAGCCCCCTCAATTCCCAAATGGAATTTGGATCTGGTTCTTGGAGTACTATCCAGACCGCCCTTCGAACTGTTAGACACTATAGACTTGAAACATCTCTCTCTTAAGACAGCATTTCTAGTGGCCATCACCTCTACCAAGAGGGTTGGCGAGCTCCATGGTTTGTCTGTTAGTGATGAGTGTTATCGTCTAGGCCTAATCTTGCCTTCCTACAAAAGGTCCTGCCCCTTGGTCACATGAACAGCAAAATGGTGCGAACAGCCTTATCCACCTCCATGCCCCCTGGGGATCATAATGTTAATCCCTAAACATGTACGTGGAGCGGACTCAAGCGATCCGTTGCTCTGATCAGCTGTTTGTGTACTTTGGAGACAGAGTACAGGATAAGCCTCTCTCAAAACAACGGTTGTCAAATTTCATTGTAGACCCTATACTGCAAGCATATAGCCTAGCTGGCCCCCCCAGCCCCATCCTCTGTGGTAGCGCACTCCACCAGGGGAGTTACCACCTCCTGGGCACTGCTTAAGGCAGCCCCCCTCTTTGACATATGTGCGGCTGCCAGCTGGGCACCCCCCAGTACCTTTTCAAGATTTTACCAGGTGACTGTGGTTGATCCTCACAGTGTGAGTTCAGCTGTGCTTTGTGCTACCCTTCCCTCCCAACAAAGTAACCTGTGGTTGGGCCGGGTACTGCCTCGAGCACCTATAGTGATGTGTTGCTCTAGGCTGTGTCTTACGAGAACCGACTTACTCTGTTATTGTCATCCCATTTAATGACTAGCATAGTCCCTCAAGCGAAATATAATGAAGGTTACTCAAGTTACCACAGTTCCCTGAGCTAGGGACTATGCTAGTCCAGCTGTCAGTTCCCTTGTAGCCTTTGGGAAGAGTCTGGAGGAGTGATGCTAGAGCCCAGTTATTTATAGGGGGTGGGGGGAAATCGCTGTGAAATATATTTTAAATAACCAAAAATATCGTTTTTTCAGCTGTTTGACGCTGGTGGACCAAAATGAAAGTTACTTTCAGTTTTGGTCCACCAGCTTCAAACAGCTGTAAAAACGATATTTTTTGTTTTGTTATTGAAAATATATTTCACAGCGATTTAGATGGTACAGCGATTCCCTACACTATTTAGTGCTTGTTTTCTCACATAAACTGAAATTGAGTGAACAGTGTGGAATTCTAGCAACCAGGAAATTAGCGATTTCCACTTGATAACACAGCCACAGTCAGAACAGCTTTCCCAGTTTGACAACAGATGCCGCTCCAGCGGAAGAAATCAATAGGCAAATATCACAGCCAATCACAACACCGGCGGGTAAGTAATACTGTGAAACACAATTGCTGTGTTCGAATACCCACACTAACATACTGTATACTACATACTTAATGAGTATATACTACATACTATAATTTCATTTTAGTATACTGTAAACGAACGGTATCCTTTCAGTTGAGCGTACTAGCGCTTCGCCTGTCTACCGGAAGTTGATGCTCTTGCTAGCTTGTTAGCATAACACATTACTAGCTAGACATTTGACGACTTCTGGTGTGTTCTTAAATTCAATCTGGAGTGCACTCTGGGCATTCGTAAATTCTGAGCGTTGTCAGATTGTCCGTTTATAAATTCAGTGTTTCGCTGTGGGAGAGTTCAGAGCGCGCACTGGACGCTCTGGCGGAGGAGTAGGGTTGATTTGAGCGTTCTGCCTTACAACGGCAGTCAAGCACCCAAGCTAACTGGCTAGCTAATTCCAGACACAAATGAGAGAACACCTCACTCTGACCATTTTACTCGCCCTAGCAGAGCTGGTTAGGCAGTTTTCATGTTATCCAGAGCATTGGTGACTGTAACTGTGCTGCTGGCAACAATTTAATAACGTTTTTTTGCCGACGTTTACTGACATCGGCCATATTCAACGGGTGTTGACCGTTCGTAAATGAATCACTTATTCTGCGCTCTGGTACACAGACAAGAGTGCTCTGAAATCAGAGTAGATAGCCAGAGCGAATTTACGAAAGCACCAGAATGTCCATTGAGAACGCACAATAACTATACCACTTAGCTAAGAATGACGGGAATAATCAAGTCAATAAACGTTGGGTAGTTAGTTAGCATATAGTTAATATACTGACAAGTTTGATGTATTAGTAGCCAACTAACGTTAGGTAGGTAGCTAGCTAACATACCAGTACATACTGCTGTAATGATATGCTATGTGGTTCGTAAGGATAGCATAGCTAACAAATTGTCAGCCAACATAACGTGTAAGGTAACTTATTTGAAAAGTCATTACTTTATTACATTGCTCAACATTTTCTTAACATTTGTCATAATTAGTTAAAGCAATGAATTTGTATCCGCTGTCGTTGGACTTCAGCTGCAAACTTTCCGCCATTTTCTTCAAATCTGAAAATGATGTGAAGCCACGCCCATTTTGAAGAATTGCATTATGGGCTCTAAAAGTACAGAAATACTGTCCACTGTTTGTATACTTCGTATTTTGGCGAATGTAGTACGACATCTGGGAACTTTTGGCATACTAACTATATCCATACTATATACTCAATTTATGTCACAAATAGTACGGTTAGTGCGGTAGGTATGAGTATTCGAACACAGCTTTACTATTAGTGGCAGATATACAGTTGAAGTCGGAAGTTTACATACACTTAGGTTGGAGTCATTAAAACTCGTTTTTCAACCACTCCACAAATGTAAACTTCCTGATTCAACTGTATTATGGATTTTTTTCTGAAATTACAATGCAATAATTTAAAAAAAATCCTATTTGTAGCACCTTTAATATGAACAGTGTATACTAAAACATGAAAATACTACATGTCATGTCTCTTTTTTACCTTTATGTACCTCTATATTGTTTTATGTCCTCCGGATTTGATAAGAAAGATGTCGAGTTCAATGGTAAGTCTGTCAGGTAGCCTTAATTCTCGCACAGCATCCAGCCTAGCTATTTTCCAGATTTTCTTCTCGCTCTAATTTTGTCCATCCTTCAAGGATAAAAACTGATGATAGAGACATGAGGTTTCGACCATTGGTTTCCTTAGAGGATTATCTATACAAGTAGCATATTATTTAACCCATTCGTCAAAAATGTTTTTTTGATCGGACAGCCTACTCCATCTCCTGTTTCTGGCTTCCACTCACGCAAACGCACGCACACACGCACACACACACACACACACACACACGCACACACAGACAGTGGGAGCTAAGAGATGTGCAAACATTTTATAAATTCATAAAGACTCCTGGCCGTTCATGCATATTATAGTTTTCTTTTTCTTTTAGGAGAGGAATGGGTTATACATGCATCCAGAGAAGAATATTCAGGCCGTGGCGCGCGAAGCAAACAAAGAACAGGCTGCTCTGATGCAAGACAATAGAGGTGTTTTGTTAAGGACCGTAACAAAGGCACTGATGATTAAATCAATAGACAGAGGGAAAGTGAAAGAGCATGTACATACAGACACCGACACAAGCACACACACCCACGCATTAGCACACGCAACATGTACGCACAAACAGCACGAACAGCCCTCACTCACGCACACGCTCAAACACAATATTCTTTACTAGCAGTTTTCTCATGATCTTGCTCTGTAATTGCGCGAGGAGATTTTTTTGTCTAATAATTTGCAACAGATATAATAGGGTTCTGTGCTCAGGGTGATTTGCAATTACAGTGTTGTCAGCATCTGAGCCTCCCATAGAAAGATGGTCATGCTGCTGCAGTGGGAGGCTGGAGCAGGGAGCAGGGAGGGATGCAGCCCTGAGGATGGATATCCAATCAAACCCACAATGTTGTTTTGTTTACTAACTACTGCCCATGCGAGAGGGAGGGGGAGGGAGGGAGGGAGGGAGGGAGGGAGAGGGAGGGAGAGAGATAGAGAGCGAGAGAGGGGGGAGAGGGAGAGGCAGGGAGAGAGAGAGTGAGAGGGAGGAGGGAGAGAAAGGGAGGGAGAGGGAAAGGGAGGGAGAGGGTGGGAGAGAGAGAGGAGGAGGGAGGGAGGGCGAGAGAGAGAGAGAGGGGGAGAGGCAGGAGAGAGAGGGAGGGAGGGAGGGAGGGAGGGAGGGAGGGAGGGAGGGAGGGAGAAAGAGAAAGAGAAAGAGAAATCAAAACCAAATCAAATCAAATCAAATTGTATTGGTCACATGCGCCGAATACAACAGGTGCAGACATTACAGTGAAATGCTTACTTACAGCCCTTAACCAACAGTGCATTTATTTTAAATTATAAAAATTATAAAAATAAAACAACAACAAAAAAAAGTGTTGAGAAAAAAAAGAGCAGAAGTAAAATAAAGTGACAGTAGGGAGGCTATATATACAGGGGGGTACCGTTGCAGAGTCAATGTGCGGGGGCACCGGCTAGTTGAGGTAGTTGAGGTAATATGTACATGTGGGTAGAGTTTTCGAAAGGGAGGGAGAGAGAGCGAGAGAGAGAAGGGGGGGAGGGGGGCCAAGCAAGATGCATTCATTTCAGTCAAATCATTGTACTTCAAAAAACTAGTGATCAATATTTAATATCATGTTGATTTCTGTCAGATGAATCTGAAATGACAGTGTATGATACGAGTCACCACTTAAAGTCTCAGGCTGCTATACAACATTTAAAATAATTATAGGACAGCATATACAGATGTAGGATCTTAATTTGATCTTCCTGTTGCAGGACAACTTTCCTGCAATGGAGGAAATGTAAAACATGTACTGTATTTGAGGTTTAAAAATGCTTCTGAAGTTTGTAATTTCCACGTTGAAATTTCAGACTTGATTTTCCCTTACGAAAAATTTATTAATACCTACAAAAGTGTCCATTAATTGTTATCCACAATCATTAATTATAATCCACAATAATTCACATTTCCTGTTGCTGCAGGGTTATTTTCATGCTGTAGCAAACTGGCTCAAATGTTACATCTGTGGAGAGAATCACTCAGGATTGGGTGAGCTTGAGGGTGTGTGTGTGTGTGTGTCTGTGAGTGTGTGTTCTTTTGGTTTTACGTCCTCACAAGGATAGTAAAATAAGGAAAATTGTTTGGTGTTCACAAGGATAGTATAATAAACATGTGTGTGTGTGTGTATGTGTGCACGTACGTGCATGTGTGTCTGCCTGTCTGGGGGAGCACCAACCTTGAAAAACACAGGCTGACAGATAGGTGACAGGACTGTGAATCTGAACTCCTTTGTTAAACCTTCCACACAAAAGGCGTCCGCATGCTACCCATCTGAAACATTTTCTGAATAGTTAATGCATATATTCTTACATTTTGAGACGTTTTGGTCTTTGGCAAGGTTTTTTTCGGCTGTTCGTGCACCCCTTAAATGTCTTGATGCAAGCCGAAGTTCGAAAGCCAAAGTCTACGCCCCTTCGTCTGTGATTGTTCAACTGTAGAGGTGATGCGAGTTTCTTCTTCTTCTCGAATCAGCCTGAAACTCAATGTGGAAGTACCTGCACCTCTACGATTCTAGCCATGCATTATATAAAGACTAGCATGTAAAGGCCAATTCATGGAGGGAGATTGCGGAGTCCGACCCAATCACTTGTTAGAAAAAGTTGGGTGAAGAAAATAACCAAGGGCGGCAGTAGAGATGCCGGTGGAAAGGCTACTCCAGAAATGTTGCTGCGGCTTTCCTGGCTTGTTCGGCACGTGAAGCATAGGAAGATGGAAAGCAACATGCCATCTTCACCAGAGTATGTTTTACTGTAGTCGACGAAGACAGTAGCCATGTTTGCTAACAATAGCTAGTCAGCTAGCACCAGATACTTGGCTGGCTAGCTAGTCTAGCAACATACTTGTGCAGAGAAAGGAAGCCAAATCAACTAAACTAAAGGTCTTTATAACTTATTGATCAAACATAATCTTGTCAGAGAAAGAAAATCATAAGCTTCCCCCGTTGGTAACACCGAAGTCAAAGTTCGGTAGCAAGGTCCAGCTAGTTAAAATGTTGCAAACGTTTGAGCAGAGTTGTTTGCAACATTATAGTCTATTGTAGTCTTGGTTAATGATATTTGATATGTTTTCTCATTGATTGTTTTGGATCGTTTGGATATGTGTTCTCAATAGCCCTCTACTTTTTTATTTTTCAATGTACAAACACCAGTGAATGGGGACAGCACCAGACTTTGTTCTCTGCGCCCCAGCACTGCCTGTTCACTTGCCCCCAGCACTGCCTCTGCCCCCAGTACTGACTGGTCATCAGCCCCCAGCCCATCTGCCGCACTGAGCTGCAGTGCAGAATGGGAAACAATCTCCATGCATGACCTGGGAAGCTCTATCCTGGGTCCACCTCTAAGACCTACTCCACTGGCTTGCTCCTCACCAATGCCACAGAGCAGCAGTAGTAGTAGCAGGGGTGTGAGAAGAAGGGAGAAAAGAGCTGAAAACTCATCCCTTGACACATCACTTGCAACGGCATTCCAAATGACTGAAGACAGATCTCAAGATCTGGAGAACGTCATGTACCGAGTCACCAGCTTGTCCCAGAGGTAAATCATTTCAGACTCTCCTCCTTTACTCTGATCCCCTCTCCCATATTCTGTTGTCCTCTTTCCTCCACTCCTCACCATGCACATTGTTCGCCACAGACACTCCTCTAATTTCCCCCCTTCTTCTCCTCCTCTCCACAGGGCCCTGGCACCTATAGCAGATTTCATGGATCAACTGTCGGCAAAACTCCGGGAGGAATTTGATCCCCAGCTGCATGACTTCAAGAAGAGGATATGGACCGAACGACTGGGACCACAGTGAAATGAACAACTTGTTCTGTTGTTCAGACACTAGACCCTTTCATTTTATTCCGTAGACACTTTTGTTGTTTACATGTCTGTTTTTCGCAGGACACATTTGTACTATTGTACAAATAATTTGATTTATTGTCTGACAATTTAATTATATTTCATTGACACGTGTTGTTTACATGTCTGTTCTTAGCAGACAATGTTGTATTGTATTTTGGTTTACTTTCAGAGCCCAGAGGCAAGAATAATGGTTAATTTTTGTGTGCTGAAAAAGCTCTGTTTGTTGGCGTTTCTTCATCTCAATACAAGGTGTTTCAATGCATTGTATTTGAACATCAAGTGCTGACACAGTTGAGTAGAGCTGTGTGCTACAGACTGTACAGGCTTTCTACTTGTGTGGTGTAGTTCAATCTAATCTAAATTAATGCACACTGAGACAACATAGAATCAAGTTTCATTTTATGAACAAGATTAAAATGCTACATTTCTGTACAAAGTATTTTGGTTCACAATGCACACATAAAGAACTGTTTGCGTCCATCAATGGGTGTGTGTGTGAGCAGTCCAAACAAAGGCCTATTCGGCATGATTGGCTGGCCTTGGGTTGAGTTGTTCTCTCCTAACCATGTCTTCCTGCCATGGCACACATCAAGGGGGGAGAGGAAGAAGTCCCTGAGCTTGTTTCTTGTTTCACTTGCAAGCCATGTCGCCCTGGCACGAGAGAGTCTCCCTGGCTCTTGTTGTCCTCTGCCACAACCCTCTTCCACTTTCCAGGTTTGTAGTTGCCAGAAGGGAGGGGTGTGTCGGCAAAAGCGGGAGGCACGGATCTTGCATTCGGCTCATGAGCTTCATCCGTGGAGGACAGGTAGTTGTGGAGGGCCACACATGCCTTCACAATGTCCTTAGCCTTTTCAGGGGTACTTAAAAAATACAAATGAAATTACGAGCTCTGACTTTGCCGATAGCTACTTTATTGAGGAAAATTGTACTAACTATGACTGTGATATGTGGTTATCACACCTATCTATCTTAAAATGAAAGATACTGTACTGTAAGTCACTCTGGATAAAAGCATCTGCTAAATGACTCAAATGTAAATGTAAATGGATAAACTGGATTGGCCGACCAAGAATACTCATCCTTGTAGACATGATGTCGAATGCATTCTCTTGGACTCTCCGACAACGAGAGTGGTGGTAGTTGTAGGTACGCCCAGCTTCATTGAGATGGACACCTGTGAATGAGAGGTAACAAGATAATATATTTCAGATATAAAATATAGCCTATTTGGTCAACAAAAATAACACCATACCATTTTCCAGGAACCATATTCCAAAAGCCTTGATTAAATGGCATTTCTCATATAGAGGTGCATACATGTATGCAGTAACAAGGAACATTATAAACAGAAAAAGTTAAATTGATTCTAACATTCTATTATCAACATACCTAAATATGGGCGCATGAGGTTCTCATGTAGGGGGAAAGCTGCATCTCCCAGGAAAACATGAGGACTTGGCGTTGTGGTACCTGGCAGGACAGTTGGCGGTGACAAATCGAGGGTTTTCTGCAGCAGTTTAGACCCAAAATAACTCTCTTGAAACACTCCACCATCGTTCTCTCAACCGTATGCCTCTACATCCACCATTGTGAACTTGTAGCGGGCATCACACACTGCCATCAAGATAATGGAGTGGGTGCCTTTGTAGTTTTTGTTGGACTAGCATTGCATACTCCCAATCCGTTGTTCTTTCTCTGTTGAGTTGTCGCACTGACCATCATCTCCGTCTCCGACTCTCGCCTATTATATGTGTTGCTAGGTACATCAAATCTAGTAGATTCAGGGCAATTCGCACAACTTCAATTTTCTCGCCAGTCAAGTGTCTTCTTCTTCTTCTTCTATGATATAACGGCAGTCATTTCTAAATCCTCCTACCTAACTCTGTACTTCTGAGAAAATAAAAAAGAGCCCTACTACCTTCTAATAGACCCTCCCCCATCCCCAGAATCCCTTCCAACCCCCCCAACCCCCCCCAACCCCGTCCAACCTCAATGACCCAACCTCAATGACCCTACACTTCAATCTTTCCCTCTCTTCAACATACTTACAACTATATAACAACACATGCTCCACCGTTTCATCGACCATACACTCCAGACACAAACCATTCACATGCTTGCCATAATCAGATGTAAATGACGCAGTTCAATGTACAATGTCCTAAGCGCTATAGTATCTGAAGATTATGCCTTTGTTAAATGTTTTCATGAAGAAATGGAATGTTGTTTATGGTAGTATCAAGAGGGAATGTTTTAGGTGTAATACCACATACCACAGACAGGGGGTGGGTGGTGTAGACAGGGGAGACTGGTGATTGGCCAGAAGAGGGGGCAGCAGTGTTTATAAATAGGGGTTAAACGGTGAGACGTTAGAACGGCCATAGCAATTTGGGAGCCGTTCTCCGGACAACGCGTGTCTGTAATTTATGCTGTAACCTCGTGGTATGAATAAAACTTCTAACATGATGCAGCATAACGGACTCTTTGTTGACAGCAGCAATTGCCACCATTCATCATATACGACATAATGGCGCCCAACGTGGGGCTGGTTTTGCGTCTCTTCTGTGTTTCAGTCAATCGCCGAGCTAACTCTCTCTGAGGCATGGAAAGGGGTGAGTGTTCTTGCTGCTTCGGAGTTTGTTGATTGATATGACTTGTGTACACTGAGGGGATGTTCCATTATAACCTGGCCTCAGGTGGCGTTGTTTGCTGGTCGACTGGAGTCTGCTAAAATGTTATTTCATTGGTAACGATAGACAATGATAATTTAGAGCAATAAGTTTATATTTCATTGGTAACGATAGGCAATGATAAGATAGATTTTCATTGGTAACGGGTGACAATGAGGATTTAGAGCATTAAGATAGATTTCATTGGTAACGGGTGACAATGACGATTAAGGCAGATATGCGCATTCTTTAGGGCACTGGACCGCTTCAAGACCCCGAGGGGGCCATTTTAGATAATGGGCTGGCAAATCCGTGTATACGATAGAATGTATATTCGGTGGGTTTCTTTTTTTAAAGAGAGCTCGGATTAATGAGGTTTATCTGATTGTGATTATGATTTGACTCGTCCGACGGGATGTTTGATTGGATCTGATTTCTCGGTGTAATGGTCATTAGTCTCGGCAACAAAAACGGTAGGAGAAATAGGTTAAAAAAATAAATAGGCCAGTGCAGGGTATGTTTCTGTGTGGTAGGCTGCAGGTAGCTAGTGGCTAAGGCTAAGGGCTAATTGTGTTGTGTGCTACAGGCTAACGTATCCTTAGAGATTCCGTTGCGACGGGTGAAAGTCTCTTAAACTTGTTTATGTGTTTGTAAGTCAGGTTATATGTTTTGTGAGCTCTGTTATGTGTAATTGTGTGATTATAAGGTATATAATGGGTGACGCTGTAGCGTAATGCTATCGGTCTATTGTGTGGGAAGCATGGGCTTAAGGGTTGTGCGCATGTGCGTGATTTTACGGGGGCTAACAACTACGACATGAGGTCGCGTTGAGCCTACAAAACAAAATGGTGGCTTAGGGTCAGAGGTCTTAGGGGTTTCTTTGCAGGGGTTTAATAGCTACTGAGAAGGAAAGGTGGACACCATCTTTTAAAATCGTTAGAGTGACTTTTTTATTTGAACGGAAACTATTTGGCGATATGTAGTAAAGGTATAAATCAAATATATGTTGACGGAGTATAATTAATTAAATTAAAAAGACGATTAAAATTAAATGAAATGGTTTGGAGCGATCTATTTAGTAAATGTATGGGGATGCGTTTAATTTTAAAATGATATTTGGCATGCGTGAGGGATTCTGCAGAACAACACATTGGTTAAACTGCAGGGGGAGACAGAGGGACACAGACGACCAAACAAATAGGCACAAGGGGAGATTTTAACACGATGATTCTAGTTTAAACGGTGGGGGTTAAGATGAAACTGGTTTGGGACCTATTGAATTTATAAATTAAATATATGGTAACGGATTAGTCTTAGAGTGAATTAAATAATTAAATAACGAATAAAAATAAATGTTTTTGAGCCGTTTTAGTTAGTTTTGAGTTTAGTCTTAGAGGGAAAAGGTAGAACGAATGAATATTGAATGGTTGGAAATACTCAGTGATGGCATGAACTACTAAAAGCTGTTCTTGTGTCTTTATTCCTTGTCATGAGAGACAGGAGAGAGAGGGGGAGCGAGGAGATACAGGAAGTGATCACGTCACGTGGCAGAGGATCAAGTCAAAAAGGTTTTGGTACTGATTATGGTTACAAAATCTTTCCCTAACAGGATATGTGATGTTATGACGATTTTACATAGACTTGGCAAATACTATTTCATTAAAAATTGCATTTTGGAGGCTATGTGCATCACTGGGGTTTAATTACAGATGTGTTGGGAATCCAGGATGGATTGAGGAGTCTTCTGTACATTTATGATAATTAGAGCTAATAGAGCAAGGGGTTATGGGAATTGGAGTATTGAAGGGTTGTAAGGTTAGAAGGGCTTTGTTTATGGGTATTTTAGTCTGAAGATGACTAACTTGCATTTACTTGCATTTGATGGGTTGTGGTAATATACTCAACACTAATGGATAAATTGGTGACATAGGAATAAAATTGGGTTTAATTATTCAGGATGGTTAATGGATTTGTTTAGGTTATATTAAGAATTACAGGGGGAAGCCTATATAACTTATATAGTCTAAAATAGGATAGTTCACAATAAAGGAATTTAAAAGGGCTTGATATAGGGAAAATTGATTAAAATAGTCATTTTTTAATCAAAGTAATCAAAGCAGGGTTAGAGTAGTGTTAGGAGAGACTAATGGCAGAAGTTAGTACACCTTTCTCACATATGGATTCAGCAGAAAGACATCATCCAGCAGGGTGATTATGGCATCAGAGATGAAGACGAATACGAGCAGAAACGACTGATGAAGATGAATTCAAAACTCCAGAAGTAAGAAGAACCGACATGTCTGGAAACGAAGAGAAGGAGGTTTAGAAAGATGAAGGGGAAGAGGATGATGGAGAATGAGAGTGATTCATGAGAGGTCATGGGTGGAGGTGACTCTGTGATCAGAGGGAAGTGGCAAGAGAGGAAAGAAGAAATGGATACTAGAGATTTGATCTCTGATGGAAGTTGAAGATGAAGAAAGCGATGAAGATTTGGAGATTAAAGGTGCTTTATTTTCAAGAGGAGTTTGTCCTACAAGGACTGGCACAGAAGATGATGGAAGATGATAGTTCAAGAACAGAAATTAGAAGATAACCTTTTGAAGAATACTGATAGGTCCACAACGAGAAGAACTGGACGAAGAAAACTCAATCAAATACAACTTATAACTGGTGGTGGAGAAGAAGAAAAGTATGAAGAATCAGAGTGAACCAAATCAACAATCACTGTCACAGCTTCAACTGAACAATATCAAATGCAATTGTACCAGCCAAGGGGGGACCAGATGTTCCATATCGACCGCCAGTTTCTGGACAGACACAGAATTGGAGAGGGAGAAGAACAAAGAAGAAGGAGGAATATTTCAGCTACACTTTCAGCAACTTTCAGAAGACTGGTATAATTATGGACAGATTGGGTACTTTACCTGTTCATGCAACAAGTTAGGAGGAAGAACAGAGAACATTTTTAAGGAAGATACAGGGGCAATTCAAGATCACCTGTTCTCCAGGTGAACACTAAATATTCTAGAGTGCCTAGAATATCCAGAAGGGGGTATCAGCTGATAGCATCGATTAGAGAAGAAGAGAAAATAGCCAACAATTGAAGTAAAAACAACCGACCATTAGAAGTGATAGTGAATAGGGGAAAAACTTATCTGGGTTCAGCCTAAAGAGGTTAAACATATCACTCTGTAAAATAAACTAATTAGATTAGGATAGAGATTTGAGGTAGTAAAACAGTTAATCAAAATAGACATACTAATATT
Source organism: Coregonus clupeaformis (assembly GCF_020615455.1). Lineage (NCBI taxonomy): Eukaryota > Metazoa > Chordata > Actinopteri > Salmoniformes > Salmonidae > Coregonus > Coregonus clupeaformis. The sequence continues at coordinate 36,790,096 of NC_059221.1, forward strand.
AGAAGATACTGTTATTGTAGTGTTGGGAAGAGAAATTGAAGTGTACAATAAGATGCACACTAAATGACTGACTGTCTGGTAGAATATTTTTAAGAAGTAGGGTTTTTGGGAATCATTTGCTTAAAAGATAATATCATAGGAAGGATGATAATGTATTAGATTGCCTGTTAGACAATCTGTCTGGGAAAAAAACTTAATAGGGGTGACTGTTATTTTGGGTTATATTCTTACACTAAGAGATTTGAGGTTAGGCTAAAAAGGTGTTTAGTCGGTTTTGCCAAGTGTGTGTAAAGGAGTCAGAAGCAGGTGGGAAATTTCCCAATCACATATTCTAAAAAATTTGGTGGTAAGAGATTTTGTCAATAGATCAGGGGAAAAGGTTTTAAAATGTTATGAGAGAAAAGATTAGATTAAAATAAGTTAGGAGAACTAGGGGTGAAGGAACTCTGAGACAGTAAGCTAAGTTTCAAAGTTAGTAGTAAGACAGAGAGAGAACAGTGAGGAAGGACATTTTAAAGTTTAGTGGGAAGATATGGTAGGAGTTTAAATCGATTAGGAGCAGATGCATTGAGAAAGTATGTGTTGCTGAATGATTTGAGGGTGATTGAGTATCTATATTTACAGTTTCCAGCAGGAGATCAAGGTCATTATAGGTGTACTTTGTGTAATCAAAAGTTTGAAAGTCAGGGGATTTAGAGATAGGACTGAGATTTGGGGAAAAGTGACACTAGTGGTGATGGATGGAAGTACAAGGAAAGAGTTCAAAGTTTTAGGGGGAAAACTGGGGGAAACTAGGAGTAAATAAGGACATTAACACTTCAGTCTATTAGAACAACAGAGAGAAGCAATTTAACTCTTTCAACATTGATAGGTATTAAAGTCATAAATATATTGCATTTGATTATAAGGGAACCAATACAGCACCAATTTTAGGGGGAAAACACTTATTAGGGTTTAGGATGGGACGTTTCTCCCATATGGAGAGATAATTATGGAGAATAAGTGTTATCAGGACCAGGAGTAAAAGGAGGTATAGTTTAGAAGAGGGTTAGGAGTGACTGTTCACTTATTTTGCGTAAGGTTACAGATAAAGATCAGGGAGAATATGTGTACTTATCTAGTGAAAGCATAGAAATTTGTTCGGTTAAGAATTATTGGTTAAAGGGCTATGTAATTTGTAAGGTGATGCTTATAATGGAAGATTTGAAGTCTGTAAAACTTTCCACAGTCACAGAGGGAGTTAAGGATAAGTTTATTACAGTAGTCACTCCAATAGGGAATAATCGAATAGGATGTTGGTAGTTTCCCACTAGAGGGAATTAAGGGTTTTAATTCATCAACTAAATCAACAACGTTAATGGTAACTTTGGGAAGGGATTAATGATACGATGGTAATAGCAAATGTAGGAAGGATGACAACAACTTTTCTGAAATTAAAGGGAGGCAGCAAGAGAGACTCAGGGGTTTAGGTTACGACTGAATAGGGTTAAAAAGCAGAGCAGATAGTAGTAGAGAGCAATATAGATTAATCTGAAACGGAGAAGAGAGATTCATCATGGAAGCTGCGGGATGGGGTCTTTTGATTTTGATGACAGAGGGGGGCATCTGATCAGTGCTGCTCGTTCCTCTGTTGTGAAAATTAGAGATAGATTAACTCATTCTGTAAGAATCAGTGAGGAATCTTGAGGGTTGATGTCTGTTGGGGATGCCAGCCCAAGACGTGTTGGACGGTTGCGCAGCCTCTAGCGGGTCTGGGTCAGGGTTATGCTTTGTCATGACTGTGGTATCGGCAACAGTCATTGACAGATAAAATAATGTAAGTTGTCAGAACAGTAGGGTTAAGTGTTCTTGGGTAAAGGGATTACCCTATGGGAATTGTTAGATGGAAAGTAAGGTCAGGTAACAGTGGAAACCTGAAGTATTCAGGTGAAACATTGAGGGCTAAAAGTTGTTGTTGTTCTAATAAAACATATGAGGTAAAGGGTATGTTTATGGGAATATCATATTGGGATGTTATATGATAACTTTGGATAAGCATGAACATAAGGTTAGAGATGACAAATATAATGTAATTTTTATGTACCAGGTAGTAGAAAAGCAGGACTTTGATGGTTAAATGATTAGCTTTGACTGACAATGTGACTATGGGGGAATCTTAGAGATATTTAGGGGTTTGGGGGTGATAAAGCATCTATATTCTTACATTAGGGATGGACAGGATTTGGTTACATGTCAACATTGAAGCTTCCATATGAGGCTTTTACTATTAAAAGAGAGTTAGCACCGAACACAGCTAAATCTAGGGTTAAAAGGGTGACATGGCTACATGTCATAGTCTTCAAGCCTACCATTGGAGAATGAGTCTAAGGGAGAAGGGGGGACCTCTTCCATGATATGGTGTAACATTTGGGAGATCTGAGAAGATTTGGTTGCAAGATCAGTTAGGCCAGTAGGGGCAGTGATGGGTCAGATTTTAGTTTCAGCTTTGATAACACTGTGTGATGTTTGTACTGACTTTTGATAAAGTTGTGAGATTGAGATAGGTTGGAGAAGTGGTGCCTGGAGACAACACTCAGATGCGGTGTTGACTGTTCCTGATCTGGATAAAGATTGACAAGTGGAACTGATGGATAAATATCCTTTTGATTATTTGATCATTTTATGTTTATTGTTTCAAAGAAAACATTTTGTAGGCTGATTTTAGTATGATTTTTAGTATGATTTATGAATCAAGGGGGGATAGGTTAATGTGATTCATGCATCATTTATGTATCATTTTTTAAATTCTTAGGTGAAATGGAGGTTTAATTTGAAAGTGGTTGTTTTGCAAAGGATACTGTTTGGTCGTTTATTTTCTTGTCATTCCAGAAGCATTTGGGGGAACATGTGACTCAAACAAAGACAATATGAAGGGACAATATGACTGGAGGAGATGAAACAAGGAGGGTGTGGCTGATTCCATCATCAACGATGCAGTGGAAGTCAGATTGGAGGAGGAGAATACGGAGGAGATGAAGTGTAGTGGACTACATTCCAGTGTCTGCAATGAAATATAGACATATTTGATGTGTAATACATAATTGTGTCATATTCTTAGGTATTGATTTTAGTAGAATGATGTTTGATGTTATTGAATGCAGATGAGGAACTTAGATGCTTTTGTTTATTTCGATGGGGTTAGGGACAGAAGGTCTAGGAAGGGGGGAGAGATTCATTGTACGATTCGATGGTTGACCAGTTGTACAATGGATATTTATGGATAGGATTTTGGTTACATGTGTATTTAATTACATCATAGTTTCAAATGCATTTACATGGTTAATGAGGTTATCTGGAGTACCGACGGTGGTTGCCTGGGGGCAGAGGGACCGTGAGAGAATTTTACTGTCTTGATTGATATGGATGGATGGCTGCGGACGGTTTTTCGCTTCTTACACTCCATAGAGATTTCTTCATATGTCAGTAGTAATGTATTTACACTTCATAGAGATTTCTTCATATGTCATAGTAATGTGTTCACACTTCATAAACAGTTTGTTCATAATTCATAGTAATGTGTTCACACTTCATCAACAGTTATTCATATTTCATAAGAAAGGTATTTACACTCTAGAGGAGAATGTTTTGGTTTAAGGTTAAAGATACTTAATAAGATAAGTTGTTACTAGTCATAATCCTATTCTGTTTGGTTTCGAGACGTTTAGTTCGTCTCGAAAGGGGGGGAATATAGTATCTGGAAGATTATGCCTTTGTTAAATGTTTTCATGAAGAAATGGAATGTTGTTTATGGTAGTATCAAGAGGGAATGTTTTAGGTGTAATACCACATACCACAGACAGGGGGTGGGTTGTAGACAGGGAGACTGGTGATTGGCCAGAAGAGGGGCAGCAGTGTTTATAAATAGGGGTTAAACGGTGAGACGTTAGAACGCCATAGCAATTTGGGAGCCAGTTCTCGGACAACGCGTGTCTGTAATTTATGCTGTAACCTCGTGGTATGAATAAAACTTCTAACATGATGCAGCATAACGGACTCTTTGTTGACAGCAGCAATTGCCACCATTCATCATATACGACAGCGCAATCGAGCAAACACCACCTCTTCCTTCCTAATCTTTGAATCTTGGTCCACCAACCTTTCTTTGGAGGCATATAAATGCCGGCCCTTGGGCTCAGAGTCCCATCTCTTCTGCCAGACATCTATCAAAATGGCTCTGATCTTACATTTGGCCTCACCTCTTCCCAGTGGAATATTGATATCAATTATATCTCGTTTCAAAGCTCTTTTGGCTAACTGGTCTACAATTTCATTCCCTTCCACCCAGTCAAGTGTCTCTCTGTGTACTCAATTTTATTATTCTCTTCCTTGTTTGGGTGTGTCGTCACTTACCAGCTTATCGGCCTCTACTATCCTGTGGTAATATTTTTTGGCCGTAGATGGCTATTACCAGCGCATCACCCTCTACTCTCCTGGGGTTATGTTCTTTGGCTGTAGATAGCTATTACCAGCTCATCACCCTCTACTGTCCCAGGGGTAATATCGCCGCTTTCCCCTGCTTTTTTTCAAGCAAACGTCTTTTAAGGGAGTACGCGAGCACACTCGTTCGGTTTGCCTAGCCGAGTTTGGCCAGCCGAACCAAAGCATGCGGACGTTTTAACCATTCCCCTTATTTTCACTTCCTCCTTTCCTCATCCCAAGACTCACTACCTCCACCCCCTACCCCCTTAATCACTCCTCTCTCACCTCCCTCACCTCAACCCAGTCTTCACCTCCATCCCTCATCCCTCATCCCCCTTTCACCTCCTCTCCTCTCTACATCCTTCCACCACATATCCCCCCCCACGCCCACCCGTCCCCTTGGTTTTCAGGTGTTTTATAGGGCCACTCAATTAGCTGTCTCTGATAGGACACAGTCAAGGCTTGTTGAACTGGGAAATTAAATTTGCTACTCTATTAACAGAAATGCCCGACACAGCATTTTAATTCTCTCTCTCTTTCTCCCTGTCTTTCTCTATCTCTCTCTCCCTGTCCCTCTCTCTCCCTATCTCTCTCTCTTTTTTACATTTTATTTCTCCGCTTGAGGCCTCCCCATGCTCCGCTTGAGGCCCTCCGCTCGAGGCCACTGTGCCCAGGTTAATGAGAACACAATGTTGACAAAAAAGGCCTCAAAAAAAGTTTATGAATCATACAGCCGAATAATAATTCATAATAGATCAATAATGTATTTATATTCATATACTTACTGTATATTTCATATCAATATTAATATAATCCACGTTTTTCTCATAATAGTAGAAAGTGTCATTAAGGGTCATTAAGTCACATTAATCACCCACAGACTGGTTCATTATAATGGACTATTCCACCCTGACAGAGTAACCCCTCTAATTGTATGTGAAAGTAAATTCGGACTGAGGTTGGGTTTAAGTAGGCTACATTGACATCTGATTTGCAAAACAAAGGACACCTTCATTTCAACGTGTAGCTAAGTATACTATCATTAATCTAATGTTGATTGGATCTTTGGAAGTTTAGAAGTAGTTACCATTAGCCCTATAAATAGGATGCCAAATTCATGATATTAATAATACACTTTTACCTTCCTATATTGTATTTTATACTGCTGTGTTCTATCCTCATTAACAGCTGAATCCAGGTCAGCACACATTGTCTGGATATGTGTGTTTATGGAACACATTACCTGTCCTTAAACACACACGTGCACACAGACTTACGCACGCACACACACACACTGCTCACCTCTGCTGAGCAGTTGCAGGTTGCGGACCTCCTCTCTGACTTGTAGCTGAAGGACCTGCTGTAGAACCTCCTGTCTCAATGTTTCCTGGACGATGCCCATCCTCTCCAACTTCTCCCCGTTCAACCTCAGCAAAGCACGACCTAGAGAGAGAGAGAGAGAGAGAGAGAGAGAGAGAGAGAGAGAGAGAGAGAGAGAGAGAGAGAGAGAGAGAGAGAGAGAGAGAGAGAGAGAGAGAGAGAGAGAGAGAGAGAGAGAGAGAGAGAGAGAGAGAGAGAGAGAGAGAGAGAGAGAGAGAGAGAGAGAGAGAGAGAGAGAGAGAGAGAGAGAGAGAGAGAGAGAGATTTACGCTGTTGATTTACGTCTAAGGGTTAAGTGTGTTTTCTCTGCTTTTCCTACGAGTCATCATGACACCGAGCAGGATGGCTTAGTGAGGTTTATTCAGCCAGATGATTTAGTGAGGATGTTTTAACTAGAACACCAAGGTGTTAGACCCCCAGGGACACACACTTTTAACATACCATTATCCACAGTAAGCATCACGCTTTACACACACACACACACACAAACAAACAAACACAGAGACGACACATGCATGTCTACTTCATTACACACACACACACAAATGGTATGGCCTTGTCCTTCAATAGAGAGGAGAGTGAAGGAATCCATCAAAGCTGTAGCAGCCTAGGTCTACATGATTTGACACATTACTCATACTGTTAGCTCTCCTAATCAATCCATCCATTCTCATTTCCGCCTCTGTATGTGGATACACCTCAAAAGCCCAGCACACACACACACACACACACACACACACACACACACACACCCTCTCTGTCCAGCCCTCTCCCTCCCTCCCACCTCAGCCAGTGCGTCTCTCTTTCCTGCCCCCAGAAACATGGTGTCCTAGAAAAGCTGCCCTTGGTTCCTTTGTGTACAAACAAGACAAAGCAGATGAATAGAGCTCCAATCCAATTCCCCTCCGACAGACTTAATACAGAGCCTAATAATGGCCTGCAGATAGAGATAGCAGCTAGCGCCTTCAAAGAGGTGAGAATAAAGGGAGAAGGGAGAAGAAAACTGTTTCTGTGGAAACCGTTTCGTTCAACGCACCGACACAGTTAATTGGTGATAAACAAGTTCTGAGGGCAAAAGGGAGACATTTCTGTCATGGCCGCCACAATATGGACACTTAATGTTAGAACAGAGCACAGTAAGTGAATCTTTTTTATTTTAACTATTATTTTGGAGAGAAATGAAAGTAGAGTTTCTGAGGTTTCCAAAACCGTATTGCACGTAGTTATTAGACACAGTTAGACACGGTTAGACAGAGCCCCGCTGTGGTCAATTGTTAAACTGAGAACCCTATGGCTGTATGGCATAGCTATACAGCTATGGTCCAGGGTGTAGCTTAACACGCGCACTAACAAGCATGACCAGTACTGTCGTGCGGGCGTGCTGATGGCACACACACACTTCTGACCTTGATCCTGTACATTAAATATTCTGTAACAGATTGTGGTAAACATTTCTTATGGGCGGGCAGACGGGTAGGCAGGCAGGGTAAAAGGATACGATGCAAAAATGTTGGTTTTAAGGAAGAAGGATAGTGCAGGTAGCAGTGGTTATTTACACTGAGTATACAAAACATTAAGGATACCTGCTCTTTCTATGACAGACTGACCAGGTGAATCCAGGTGAAAGCTATGATCCCTTATTGACACATGCCCTGAGTGCCTGGGTCAGTAATTCGGTCATGATTACTACAAGGTTTAGATAGCTGGCTAAATTAACTTACCTAGCAAAACAAATAATAATACTGAGATGGGCTTATTGAGTGACTGTCAGTGACTGACATAACAAGAGAAAAACTGCTGATGCACAACCATATTTCGAAATTGCACCTTGTGTATTCTACTATTTCTTACTCTCAACAGTAAATTGAGACCCTGACTGAATTACAAAAAAATTATGAAAATCTGTGGTAAAAAAGCATCCACTTACGTCGCTTATTGGTAGGGCTGGCCCTGGCTAAACCATTGCCTACTAAACCATTGCCTCAACAAGCATGGTTGCACATAACCAAGTAACTGGTTGAAAACTATTTTACCCGACACAGAGGTTGTATTGGGCTAAAATATCTACCAAAGACTAATAACCATCCTCAGATTCACACAGGCCTTTCTAACTCGACCTGTACATTTAATAGCAGAGATCTCAATAACCAAAATAATACATTCAATGACAAAATCTACAGGAAAAGTGGTGCACGCTTCTCGAGCAACTGTGGATGTAGGCCTACATACATGCACACGTCTGCAGGTGTGCCTCGTATAGAACGCGGACGTACACGAGCGGAGCTCCGAGAAGCGGCAACAAACACAAAGCACTCAACTCTAACTAATGCAATTGTAAACTGAGGGAATGTGATGAGGTGGTGTTGAAGGAGTCAGGCGGAGGAGGGTAAATCACAGAATAACAGGCTTTAATCCGCAAAATACAGGTTTACGCAGAAATGCGTCAAACACACTCCAGGGCACAAAACAGGCTCACTGGAAAATACAAGGCACACAGGAAATACTCCAGTCGATACACAATACACGAGCTCCACGAGCTTCACGAGCTTCACTAACCTCCACAATAAACAATCACCCACACAGACAAGGAAGCAGAGGGAACACTTATACCATGACTAATGAGGGATAAGGACCAGGTGTGTGTGATTGAAGACAAGACAAATGGAGTGATGATAAATGGATCGGCAGTAGCTAGTAAGCCGGTGACGCCGAACGCCAAAACCTGCCCGAACAAGGAGGGGAGGCAGCCTCGGCGGAAGTCGTGACAGGGAAAATATGTTCACTTGAATTACATGGGCATTTGCTAGCAATAGGTCATGGGAGTAGCCTAATTAATAGCATCAAACACATCTGTATAACAGCCTACTCTAAATATCATGTTTGTTGGAGAGTGGGGCAGATTTCGCCATCACATTGGTTAGTACTATACCCTTCACAGGCAGATTTATAGCTGCACAGAAATCCTATAATTCACCTATAATTCAGGTTCTATATGTAATTCTATGGCTAGCTGATTCTCTATTTACCAGGTCACTGGTGCTGTCTATAGCTTCCACATTTTATACACATAATGAGACAAACTGACTGCACCTGTGTGTGTGTCTGTATGTGTGTGTGTCTGTATGTGTGTGTGTGTGTGTGTGTGTGTGTGTGTGTGTGTGTGTGTGTGTGTGTGTGTGTGTGTGTGTGTGTGTGTGTGTGTGTGTGTGTGTGTGTGTGTGTGTGCATGTCTGTGTGTGTGTGTGTTCATGCATTTGCTAGTGTCTGTAATATAATATATAAATATAATAAATAAATAAATAAATAAAAGAGATATGATCTGCTGTTGCTGGGTTATCTGTAACCCTGAGGCAGACAAACACTGTGTGTGTGTGTGTGTGTGCGTGTGCGTGTGCGTGTGTGTGTGCGTGTATCAAGGTAAAGAGTGACTTAGTGAGTGATGGCTGACTGCAGTTTAGAAAAGAAATCTGTTCTCTGTGAGTGGCTCTGAAAGGGACCTGTTCTGTGCTGTCTGACTCAAGGCTAAGAGAACTGAGCGCTCATATACAGTACGTACTGTGTGTGTGTGCGTGTGTGCGTGTGTGAGTGTGTGTGTGCGTGGATGTGTTGTTAGCAATATGTATACTGCATGTGTGTGCGAATCCAGAACACCGTAGACTGTGGATGTGTTGTTAGCAATGTGTATGCTTCATGTGTGTGCGAATCCAGAACACCGTAGACTATGTCCGCTTCAACAGCTTTCCTTTTCTTTCACAAAAACAAAGTGTTCCTTTCTTAGCTTGTACTGCATGAATGGTCTTTAAATCGTCTTGTGAAAGATTTGGGTGTAAACCATTTCTTAAGTCCCGCAGCTGAAAAAGCGAAGCTGTGGAACCAGCTAAGGAACTAAAAATACAACTTGTGTGAGATTTGGTTTCTCAGGCTAAGCCTTTTCAGAGACCTGTCTGAATTGGTCCCAACTCTCTGAGTACAGGAGCTTCAGTTCTCTGGGCGGTGGAGAGTAGCAGAGTGTAGAGAAGGTATCTTGCAAAACTAGGCTCAGGTGATGAATAAACTTGCTTGAGATCTGAAGCTCAGGGGGCTACCATAATGCCTGTCTGTATAGTGCCTTCAGAAAGTATTCACACCCCTTGACTTTTTCCAATTATGTTGTGTTACAGCCTGAATTTAAAATGGATTACATTTTGTTTTTTTTGTCACTGGCCTACACACAATACCCCATAATGTCAAAGTGGAATTATGTTTTTAGAAATGTTTACAAATTAACAAAAAATGAAGAGCTGAAATGTCTTGAGTCAATAAGTATTCAACCCCATTGTTATGGCAAGCCTAAATAAGTTCAGGAGTAAAAATATGCTTAACAAGTTACATTATTTATAAGTTGCATGGACTCACTCTGTGTGCAATACTAGTGTTTAACATGATTTTTGTATGACTACCTCATCTCTGTACCCCACACATACAATTATCTGTAAGGTCCCTCAGTTGAGCAGTGAATTTCAAACACAGATTCAACCACAAAGACCAGGGAGGTTTTCCAATGCCTTGCACAGAAGGGCACCTATTGGTAGATGGGTAAAAAAAAAGCAGACATTGAATATCCCTTTGAGCATAAAGAAGTCATTAAATACACTTTGGATACCCAGTCACTACAAAGATACAGGCGTCCTTCCTAACTCGGTTGCCGGAGAGGAAGGAAACCAGTCAGGGATTCACCATGAGGCCAATGGTGACTTTAAAACAGTTACAGACTATAATGGCTGTGATAGGAGAAAACTGAGGATGGATCAACAACATTGTTGTTACACCACAATACTAACCTAATTGACAGAGTGAAAAGAAGGAAGCCTGTACAGAATACAAATATTTCAAAACATGCATCCTGTTTGCAACAAGGCACTGAAGTGTTACTGCAAAAAATGTGGCAAAGCAATTAACTTTTTATCCTGAATACAAAGTGTTATGTTTAGGGCAAATCCAATACAAAACATTACTGAGTACCACTCCTAAAATGTTCAAGCATAGTGTTGGCTGCATCATGTTTTGGGTATGCTTGTAATCATTAAGGACTGGGGAGTTTTTCAGGATAAAAAATAAACGGAATGGAGCTAGGCACAGGCAAAATCCTAGAGGAAAACCTGGTTCAGTCTGCTTTCCACCAGACACTGGGAGATTAATTCAGGGGTTATACAGAATATAGCCCTATTTGGTTAAAGACCAAGTCCATATTATGGCAAGAACAGCTCAAATAAGCAAAGAGAAATGACAGTCCATCATTACTTTAAGACATGAAGGTCAGTCAATACGGAACATTTCAAGAACTTTGAAAGTTTCTTCAAGTGCAGTCGCAAAAACCATCAAGCGCTATGATGAAACTGCCTCTCATGAGGACCGCCACAGGAATGGAAGACCCAGAGTTACCTCTGCTGCAGAGGATAAGTTCATTAGAGTTACCAGCCTCAGAAATTGCAGCCCAAATAAATGCTTCACAGAGTTCAAGTCACTGTCAGTGTAGCTGTAGGTGGGTGTGGTGGTGGAATCAGGCGCAGGACGCACAAAGTAAGTCCAAAAGACTTTAGTAGTTTGCAGCAAACACAGCACGAAAACAAATGCCCTGAGGCAAGAAACTCCGCACGCAGGCGAAATAAAGCGGGCGCACAAAACACGTGCGACAAAATACTCCAAACACAGAATGGAGAGCAGCTCAACCGAGCAAACTGTAAATACATAAGCTAAACGCACGACAGTGAAAACAATCACACACAACACTAGACAAACACAACGAGAACTATATAGGACACTAATTACACTAAACGATAACAGGTGTAACAACAATCAGACAAAAGCAAACGAACATAGAAACATGCAACGGTGGCAGCTAGTATTCCGGAGACGACGAACGCCGAAGCCTGCCCGAGCAAGGAAGAGAGGCAGCCTCGGCCGAAACCGTGACAGTACCCCCCCCTTGACGCGCGGCTCCAGACGTGCGCCGACTCCGGCCTCGGGGACGTCCAGGAGGACGCGGAGCAGGATGCGTCGGGTGCCCACGATGGAATTCCGTCAGGAGAGACGGGTCCAAAATGTCTCTCCTCGGCACCCAGCACCGTTCCTCCGGGCCGTACCCCTCCCACTCCACTAGATATTGGAGACCCCCATCCGACGTCTCGAATCCAAGATGGACCGCACGGAGTACGCCGGTGCCCCCTCGATGTCCAATGGGGGCGGAGGAGTCTCCCTGATCTCACTTTCTTGGAGTGGGCCAGCTACCACCGGCCTGAGAAGAGACACATGGAACGAGGGGTTAATACTTTTATACTCAACAGGTAGTTGTAATTTGTAACACACCTCGTTCAACCTTCTCAGGACTTTAAATGGCCCTACAAACCGCCGACCCAGTTTCCGACAGGGCAGGCGGAGGGGCAGGTTTCTGGTAGAGAGCCAGACTCGATCACCAGGTGCGTACACCGGTCCCTCACTGCGGTGGAGATCGGCGCTCGCCTTATGACGACGGAGGGCCCGCTGCAGGTGGACGTGTGCAGCGTTCCGTGTCTCCTCCGAGCGCCGCGCCCACTCATCCACCGCAGGAGCCTCGATCTGGCTCTGCTGCCAAGGTGCCAGAACCGGCTGGTAACCTAACACACATTGGAAAGGGGTTAGGTTAGTGGAGGAATGGCGTAGGGAATTCTGGGCCATTTCGGCCCAGGGAACGTACCTTGCCCACTCCTCCGGCCGGTCCTGGCAGTATGTTCTAAGAAACCTACCCACATCCTGGTTCACGCGTTCCACCTGCCCATTACTCTCGGGTGGTAACCCGAGGTGAGGCTCACCGAGACCCCCAACCGCTCCATAAAAGCTCTCCAGACTCTGGAGGTAAATTGGGGACCTCGATCAGACACAATATCCTCGGGTACCCGTGAGTGCCGGAACACATGGGTGAATAGTGCTTCGGCGGTTTGCAGGGCAGTAGGAAGACCCGGCATAGGGAGCAAACGACAGGCCTTAGAAAACCGGTCCACAACGACCAGTATAGTGGTATTTCCCTGTGACGGAGGAAGGTCAGTGAGGAAATCCACCGAGAGGTGAGACCATGGTCGTTGTGGAACGGGCAGGGGTAGTAACTTACCCCTAGGCAGATGTCTAGGCGCCTTACACTGGGCGCACACCGAGCAGGAGGAAACATAAACCCTCACATCCCTCGCCAACGTGGGCCACCAGTACTTGGCACTAAGACAGTGCACTGTCCGGCCGATACCAGGGTGTCCAGAGGAGGGTGACGTGGTGAGCCCAATAGATCAATCGATCCCGAACCTCGAGCGGAACGTACTTCCGACCCTCCGGGCATTGAGGTGGACTAGGGTCGGTGCGTAACGCCCGCTCGAGCTCAGCATCGACCTCCCACACTACCGGTGCCACCAGACAAGACTCCGGCAGTATGGGAGTGGGCTCCACGGACCTCTCCTCCGTGTCATACCGCCGAGACAGTGCGTCTGCCTTACCGTTCTGTGACCCAGGGATGTACGTGATCTTAAATGTGAACCGGGTCAAAAACATATTCCACCTCGCCTGGCGAGGGTTCAGCCTCCTCGCTGCCCGGATGTACTCCAGGTTACGGTGGTCCGTCAAAATGAGGAAAGGGTGTTGAGCCCCTCAAGCCAGTGCCTCCACACCTTTAGGGCCTGTACCACGGCTAACAGCTCCCTGTCCCCTACGTCATAGTTTCGCTCCGCCGGACTGAGCTTCTTTGAATAAAAAGCACAGGGGCGGAGTTTAGGTGGCGCGCCGGACCGTTGCGACAGCACGGCTCCTATACCGGCCTCTGACGCGTCCACCTCTACCTGAAATGGCAAAGAGGGATCCGGATGCGCCAGCACCGGAGCCGAGGTAAACAGGTCCTTCAGCCTCCCAAACGCCCTGTCCGCCTTGGCTGACCACTGCAGACGCACCGGACCCCCCTTCAAAAGAGACGTTATGGGAGCTGCCACCTGTCCAAAACCCCGGATAAACCTCCGGTAATAATTCGCAAACCCCAAAAACTGCTGCACCTCCTTCACAGTGGTTGGCGTTTGCCAATTACGCACGGCTGACACCCGGTCTACCTCCATCTTCACCCCTGACGCAGACAACTGATAACCCAAAAAGGAGACCGACTCCTGGAAGAACAGACACTTCTCTGCCTTGACATACAGGTCGTGCTCCAACAGCCTCCGCAACACTCAGCGCACCAGGGCCACATGCTCGACTCGGGTAGGCGAGTACACGAGAATGTCATCGATGTACACGACCACCCCCTGCCCCTGCATGTCCCTGAAGATCTCATCCACGAATGATTGGAAAACTGAAGGAGCGTTCATCAACCCGTATGGCATGACAAGATACTCGTAATGGCCCGAGGTGGTACTAAAGGCTGTCTTCCATTCATCGCCCCCTAATGCGCACCAAGTTGTACGCGCTCCTGAGATCTAATTTAGTGAAGAAACGCGCCCGTGCAATGACTCCGTCATGGTCGCAATCAGCGGGAGTGGATAACTGTACTTCACCGTGATCTGATTGAGACCACGGTAATCAATGCACGGGCGTAATCCTCCATCCTTTTTCTTCACAAAAAGAAACTTCGAGGACGCAGGGGAAGTGGAGGGCCGTATGTATCCTTGTCTCAGAGATTCGTCATGTACGTCTCCATAGCTCTCTTCTCCTCCTGAGACAGAGGATACACATGGCTCCGTGGGAGCACAGCTCCTGCCTGGAGGTCTATCGCACAATCTCCCTGCCTATGGGGGAGGCAACTGCGTCGCCCTCGACTTACTGAACACAATAGCCAAATCCCCATACTCAGGGGGAACGTGCAATGCGGGCACCTGGTTTGGACTCTCCACCGAGGTAGCCCCTATGGAAACGCCTAAACATCGACCCACACACTGGGCAGACCACTCCATCAGAGCCCTCTCCTGCCACGAAATAGATGGGTTATGGGTACTCAACCAGGGCATGCCCAGCACCACCGGATACGCAGGCGAAGTCGATCAGAAATAGCTGGATCATCTCCTGATGACCCCCCTGCGCACACATCCTAAGTGGCGCAGTGACCTCCTGATCAAGCCCGCACCCAACGGACGGCTATCTAGGGCATGAACGGGGAAGGGACGTCAACAGGGGAGAAGGGGAATCCCTAAGGCTAAACAAAACTTCTTATCAACAAAATTCCCAGCCGCGCCTGAATCTACCAGCGCCTTATGCTGGGAATGAGGTGCTACCTGTGGAAAACGCACAGGGATACAGAAATGTGCAACAGAGAGCTCTGGGTGAGTGGGGCGCCTACTCACCTGGAAGGACTCCCCAGTGCGGGACCTGTCGTCCTCTCCCCTAGGAGGCCATCCCCAGCACCTAGCCGCGGTGTGTCCTCCCCGACCACAGTTGGTGCAGGAGATGGACCCCCTCGTAAGCCGACCCCTCCTCTCTCTAGCGCCAGCGCCCCCGAGCTCCATGGGGCACGGCTCAGAGGCGCTGGAGGGTGAAATGGATGGACCCCTCTCGGGACGTCCGCGGGTAGCTAGCAGGGTATCCAGCCTGATGGACATGTCGACCAACTGGTCGAACGAGAGGCTGGTGTCCCTACAGGCCAGCTCCCTACGGACGTCCTCGCGTAGACTACATCGGTAGTGATCGATGAGAGCCCGCTCATTCCACCCTGCATCCGCCGCTAGAGACGGAATTCCAAGGCGAACTCCTGGGCACTCCTCTTCCCCTGCCGGAGGCAGACCAGACGCTCCCCGCCGCTTTCCCTCCGGGGATGGTCAAACACCGCCCTGAAGCGGCGGGAGAACTCGTCGTAGGTGATGGTGTTAGCGTCGATTCTCCTCCACTCTGCGTTGGCCCATTCCAACGCCTTACCGGAAAGGCAGGAGATCAGGGCGGACACGCTCTCGTGTCCCGAGGGCGCCGGGTGCACGGTGGCCAGGTAAAGCTCCACCTGGAGAAGGAATCCCTGACACCCGGCCGCGGTCCCATCGTAGGCCCTCGGGAGCGAGAGTCGAACTCCTCTGGGTTCCGGAGCGGGAATGGGCTGACTTGCCGATGGTTCGGGCAGGGAGGATGGCGGTGGAGGTGTCCCTCGGGTCTCCCAGCCTCGGATGGTGGTGATCACCTCCTGCAGTGCGGACCCCATCTGCAGGATCTGGTCATTCTGTTCGCGGACCCTGTCCTCCAACGTCGCCTGTGCTGCTGCGGCTCCTGCTGATTCCATCGAGTATGGTGTGTGATTCTGTCAGTGTAGCTGTAGGTGGGTGTGGTGGTGGAATCAGGCGCAGGACGCACAAAGTAAGTCCAAAAGACTTTAGTAGTTTGCAGCAAACACAGCACGAAAACAAATGCCCTGAGGCAAGAAACTCCGCACGCAGGCGAAATAAAGCGGGCGCACAAAACACGTGCGACAAAATACTCCAAACACAGAATGGAGAGCAGCTCAACCGAGCAAACTGTAAATACATAAGCTAAACGCACGACAGTGAAAACAATCACACACAACACGAGACAAACACAACGAGAACTATATAGGACACTAATTACACTAAACGATAACAGGTGTAACAACAATCAGACAAAAGCAAACGAACATAGAAACATGCAACGGTGGCAGCTAGTATTCCGGAGACGACGAACGCCGAAGCCTGCCCGAGCAAGGAAGAGAGGCAGCCTCGGCCGAAACCGTGACAGTCACAGACACATCTCAAGATCAACTGTTCAGAGGAGACTGTGTGAATCAGGCCTTCGTGGTCGAATTGCTGGTAGAGCACGGCGCTTGTAACGCCAAGGTAGTGGGTTCGATCCCCGGGACCACCCATACACAAAAAAAATGTTTTATGCACGCATGACTGTAAGTCCCTTTGGATAAAAGCGTCTGCTAAATGGCATATTATTATTATATTATTAAACCACTACTAAAGGACACCAATAAGAAGAAGAGACTTGCTTGGGCCAATTAACACGAGCAATAGACATTAGACCGATGGAAATGTGTCCTTTTTTTTGGTTCCAACCGCTGTGTCTTTGTGAGATGCGGTGTGGGTGAACGGATGATCTACGCATGTGTATTTCCCACCGTAAAGCATGGAGGAGGAGGTGTTATGGTGTGGGGGTGCTTTGCTGGTGACACTGTCTGGGATTTATTTAGAATTCAAGGCACATTTAACCAGCATGGCTACCACAGCATTCTGCAGCGATACGCCATCCCATCTGGTTTGGCCTTGGTGGGACTATCATTTGTTTTTCAACAGGACAATGACCCAACACACCTCCAGGCTGTTTAAGGGCTATTTTACCAAGAAGGAGAGTGATGGAGTGCTGCATCAGATGACTTGGCCTCCAGAATCCCCCGACCTCAACCCAATTGAGATGGTTTGGGATGAGTCAGACCGCAGAGTGAAGGAAAAGCAGCCAACAAGTGCTCAGCATATGTGGGAACTCCTTCAAGACTGTTGGAAAAGCATTCCAGGTGAAGCTGGTTGAGAGAATGCCAAGAGTGTGCAAAGCTGTCATCAAGGCAAAGGGTGGCTCCTTTGAAGAATCTCAAATATTAAATATAGTTTGATTTCTTTAAAACTTTTTTAGTTACTACATGATTCCATATGTATTATTTCATAGTTTTGATGTAGAAAATAGTAAAAATAAAGAAAAAACCCTTGAATGAGTAGGTGTGTCCAAACGTTTGACTGGTACTGTACATCTACTTGGAAATCTATGGCAAGACCTGAAAATGGTTGTTTAGCAATGATCAAAAACCAATTTGACAGAGCTTGAAGAATTTTGAAAAGAATAATGGACAAATGTTGTACAATCCAGGTGTGGCAAGCTCTTAGAGACTTACCCAGAGAGGACACATAGCTGTAATCACTGCCAAAAGTGCTTATACAAAGTATTGGCTCAGCAGTGTGAATACTTATGTAAATGAGATATTTCTGTACTTCGTTTTCAATAAATATGCTAAAATTTCAAAGACATGTTTTCACTTTGTCATTATGGAGTATTGTGTGTAGATGGGTGAGAAAAAAATCTATTTAATCAATTTTGAATTAAGGCTGTAACAAAATGTGGAATAAGTCAAGGGGTATGAATACTTTCTGAAGGCACTGTATATTTTCTTTGTGAGTGTTCTCACTGAGCTGTGTTCTCTCTCTCTCTCTCTCTCTCTCTCTCTCTCTCTCTCTCTCTCTCTCTCTCTCTCTCTCTCTCTCTCGCTCTATCTCTGTCTCTCTCTCTCTTTCCAGGGCTCCTCCACGCTTTAAGGGCTACCAGCAGCAAGACAGCTAGCAGTTGCTTCACTACCTTCTGTGAGAGTGGAGCAGACCAAGGTGAGCTACACATTACCTGTGATAGCGTGGTGGGATAAGGTTTCTACACATTACCTGTGATAGCGTGGTGGGAGAAGGTTTCTACACATTACCTGTGATAGCATGGTGGGAGAAGGTTTCTACACATTACCTGTGATTGCGTGGTGGGAGAAGGTTTCTACACATTACCTGTGATAGTGTGGTGGGAGAAGGTTTCTACACATTACCTGTGATTGCGTGGTGGGAGAAGGTTTCTACACATTACCTGTGATTGCGTGGTGGGAGAAGGTTTCTACACATTACCTGTGATAGTGTGGTGGGAGAAGGTTTCTACACATTACCTGTGATTACGTGGTGGGAGAAGGTTTCTACACATTACCTGTGATAGCGTGATGGGAGAAGGTTTCTACACATTACCTGTGATTGCGTGGTGGGAGAAGGTTTCTACATATTACCTGTGATTGCATGGTGGGAGAAGGTTTCTACACATTACCTGTGATAGCGTGGTGGGAGAAGGTTTCTACACATTACCTGTGATAGCATGGTGGGAGAAGGTTTCTACACATTACCTGTGATTGCGTGGTGGGAGAAGGTTTCTACACATTACCTGTGATTGCGTGGTGGGAGAAGGCTTCTACACATTACCTGTGATTGCGTGGTGGGAGTAGGTTTCTACACATTACCTGTGATTGCGTGGTGGGAGAAGGCTTCTACGTAGGTTAGGTAGTTGTGGGGACAGTGTTTCTTCAGCCACTTGCAGACATCCTGTTGGGTCCACAGCACCACTGGTTTGGACAGACTGGACAGAGTAGGGCTGGTGTGGTACACAGTGAAGGCTTCGCCTGGATGCAGCTGAAACACACAGAGTATGGGGGTTACAGTGTGTGTGTGTGTGTGTGTGTGTGTGTGTGTGTGTGTGTGTGTGTGTGTGTGTGTGTGTGTGTGTGTGTGTGTGTGTGTGTGTGTGTGTGTGTGTGTGTGTGTGTGTGTGAACATGGAAGCAAGCATCAAGGAGACAGAGGTCATTATTTTTTATTTTGTTGTGTCAGTGCACTCTGTGTTGTGACTGAGTGATTGTGTGTGAAGATTATTTGTGGTGACTGAGTGATTGTGTGTGAACATTATCTGTTGTGACTGAGTGATTGTGTGTGAACATTATTTGTGGTGACTGAGTGATTGTGTGTGAACTTTATTTGTGGTGACTGAGTGATTGTGTGTGAACATTATCTGTTGTGACTGAGTGATTGTGTGTGAACATTATTTGTGGTGACTGAGTGATTGTGTGTGAACTTTATTTGTGGTGACTGAGTGATTGTGTGTGAACATTATTTGTGGTGACTGAGTGATTGTGTGTGAACATTATTTGTGGTGACTGAGTGATTGTGTGTGAACTTTATTTGTGGTGACTGAGTGATTGTGTGTGAACATTATTTGTGGGGACTGAGTGATTGTGTGTGAACATTATTTGTGCTGGCTGAGTGATTGTGTGTGAACATTATTTGTGGTGACTGAGTGTGTGTGTCATTTTGTATTTTTCCAGGTCAGCTGCCGTAGTGCTTTCAGCAGTGTGATGGCTGTGGCCACTGCTGCATGAGATCTGCCAATGTCTCTTACCCTAACCCTTACCCCTTACCCCTAACCCTAATTCTAACCCCTAAGCCTAAAATAGCCTTTTTATTTGTTGGGACCAACGAAATGTCCCCACTTGTCTGAATTTTACCTTGTTTTACTATCCTTGTGAGGAGTTCTGGTCCCCAAAAGGATAGTAAAACCAAACACACACACACAAAACACACACTCACCATCTCTGCCCCCAGTCCTTTATTCAGCTGGCATAATTACTGAGTTTAATATGTCCATTCATAAGGTCATTGACCATTAATAAGGTCAGACCAGAGCCAGCATCTCTCTGATGGATTCATGGATTACATTTATACATGCCACCTATTAATCCAGCCTGTGATTGGCCCAATGCTTGAAGCAAGGCAATTGGCCTTAATTTCCCTGAAATCTGTCACATAAACAGGGTTTAAATAGCCTCTCCACCATGACTCAACTTGATACTACCACATTCACTGACACACACACACACACACACGAGCATGTGCATGCATAGACACACAAACCCTACTAATCACTGGCTGAGACTCTATCAGGACTTCTCAAAAGCCTTGTTTACACTGCAGGCCTTCATGCTCAAGTTTTGTTTTCAAAATCAGTTTTGGAATACTGACTGTCCAAACAGCAAGTTACAAGTGACCAAATCGGAATTGTATGTATTCAGACAGCAATCATTTGCTGACATGGCTACACTAATTGTCATAGTAATGATGGGTGTATGCACAGTGGTGTAGGCTGATTGGTGGTGGTGCTGCTGCTTCCTATCACTCAGAAGTTATGTAGCAGGCTAAGGTGATAGTAGGGCTGTTACGGTAACCGTATTACCGCCACACAGGCGGTCACGAGTCATGACCGGTCACCGCCACACCGGCGGTCATGAGTCATGACCGCAGTCAAATTCCACGTGACCATTTAATCACGGTAACTAGGCTTCTCCAAAACTGTGCTCTGAAGCTGCTGATGGTCATTAGTAGCCTACCAAACTTGCTAACTGCCAGTCGCTAATGGCCTGGTACTCAGAGATCTATTGTCCCGCTAATCACTCTAAAATCAATGCAAATGAAATTGAAAATCAAATCAAACACTTCATGAGTGCCCATGAGCTCATGTTGCGCAACATTTCTATAGGCTATGCAATTGTGTGAGAAAACAGAGTTTTGATGGCCTCTATTAAAAAGAGGAGGATCCCATCAGCTTTCTATAGGCTAGGCCTACTATATTTATTTCTCAACTTTCCTAATATTAAGCACATTGCTTCGCTTTACAACAGGAGTATAGCCTACCTGGCTGGCATGAAAATGAACCGTGTGAAAAGCGTCCTCCATTCGCTATTTAAGTACATAGATGACATGTATTTTTTCCCCATGTCCCTGTTCCGACAGGTGCATGATAATGGTCCATCCTAAATCAAAACTAATTTCACACATATTATTTAGTATATGTAAAGACAAGATTAAATTAAGAATAGTCTGATTGCTGACAATATTATCACTTGTGAATGATGTATTATCATATGTGAATTATGCCCAGCATTTGCAGTAAGACAAGAAACAGCACATGCCTTTTTTTTGTGCGACTTTTTCAAATCATAGTCAAACACCTCATGTAGCCTAGCCCATGGGCCTATATGCTTTGATAAGGTTTATACCACAACAAAAGTGGCCAAATAACTCCAAATGTAGCCTATAGACCTAGGACACCTGGAACATGGTTAGAGAGCACATAGCCTACAGAGCCGAGTGAAACGTGTTCTTATAAGCCCAGTCATTGTGCAATAGCATGTGAAAACAGAGTTTTGACTGGCCACTATTTAAAAGAGGATCCCAGCTTTCTCGTGCTGCTATATTTATTGCTAAATTCTTAGAATGAAGCACATTAATCCGCTTTACAACCTGGCATACATAGGCGGTGCGTGAGTTTCAAGTTTCACCATAAAAATTGAACTTTATAATAAAGCATTCCATGCATCATCGCATTTGCAGACCTATGTAAGATAGCCTACTATTATGAATGTCATGAGTAGATTGGATAGTCATAATTTAGGCTAATAATATAACTCAATCACTGTGCACAAAAAAATACTGTTCAATGAATGGCTGAGAGAGTATAGTGTAGAGTAGGCCTAGGCTATATCAGATACGTTTCTTCTTTCTTTGCAAGGTAAAAATGTGGCCTTTTATAACCACATTTCATGCAATTCAACTACACTTTATATGACTGGAGACATTAGCAGAATCTTTTTTAATATGACAAATTACAGGGTAGCTTCCTCTGCTGACATTGACAAACAGATTAATAAAAATGACATTGTCCATATAATAGGCCTACGAGAAGGGGAGACACAAATAGAATATGACATCCATCTAAACTGGAGGAGGAAATTGTTGTCAAAAAACAAACCTTTAAGTAGCACTGACCTAACAATGATAAATAGTGAATATGCGCAGTACACACTGACCTGGGATATTGCTGATGCTCTCCGCTGGTGCCAATAAGATAGGCTATACTGTTTTGATAACTAAAAGACAGATTAGTCTTTTCATTGTCTTCTCTTTACAGCAATAACCATTTGCTTTCCAAACTATGTTTTCCTACGATTGTATTTTGAAATATTGCAATATGCCTGGCTTGGCCTCTCTACTTTTCACAGACAGTCGCAACTCAACAATAACCTGCCCAATAACCTGCCTTTCCTTTCAACTATTGGCAATACGATTTAAAACAATCCACAACTGATACTGAACAAAAATATAAACGCAACATGCAACAATTTCAATGATTTTACTGAGTTACAGTTCATATAAAGAAATCAGTCAATTGAAATAAATTCATTAGGCCCTAATCTATGGATTTCAGATGACTGGGGAGCCAGGCCCAGCCAAACAGAATTAGTTTTTCCCCACAAAAGGGCTTTATTACAGACAGAAATACTCCTCAGTTTCATCAGCTGTCCGGGTCTCAGACGATCCCGCAGGTGAAGAAGCCGGATGTGGAGGTCCTGGGCTGGCGTGGTTACACGTGGTCTGCGGTTGTGAGGCCAGTTGGACGTACTGCCAAATTCTCTAAAACGACGTTGGAGGCGGCTTATGGTAGAGAAATTAACATTCAATTCTCTGGCAACACCTCTGGTGGACATTCCTGCAGTCAGCATACCAATAGCACGCTCCCTCTAAACTTGTGACATCTGTGGCATTGTGTTGTGTGGCCTTTTATTGTCCCCAGTACAAGGTGCACCAGTGTAATGATCATGCTGTTTAATCAGCTTCTTGATATGCCACACCTGTCGGGTGGATGGATTATCTTGGCAAAGGAGAAATGCTCACTAACAGCGATGTAAACACATTTGTGAACAAACTTTGAGAGAAATAAGCTTTTTGTGCATATGGAATATTTCGGGGATCTTTTATTTCAATTCATGAAACATGGGACCAACACTTTACATGTTGCGTTTATATTTTTGTTCCGAATATATAAAAAAGAAGCTAATGATCCTCTGTGGCCAAATCATGCTTTCGTAGCATTTTGAATGATTTAATTTACAGTGCATTCGGAAAGTATTCAGACCCCTTCCGTTTTTCCACATTTTGTTACGTTACAGCCTTATTCTAAAATGGATTTTAAAAAAAATAATCCTTATCAATTTACACACAATACCCCATAATGACCAATCGAAAACAGTTTTTTAGAAATGTTTGCAAATTTGTTAAAATAAAAAAACAGAAATACCTTATTTACATAATTATTCAGACCCTTCTCTATGAGACTTGAAATTGAGCTGAGGTGCATCCTGTTTCCATTGATCAGCATTAAGATGTTTATACAACTTAATTGGAGTGCACCTGTGGTAAATTCAATTGATTGGACATGATTTGGAAAGGCACACACCTGTCTATATAAGGTCCCACAGTTGACAGTGCATGTCAGAGCAAAAACCGAGCCTTGAGGTCAAACGAATTGTCCGTAGAGCTCCGAGACAGGATTTTGTCGAGGCACAGATCTAGGAAAGGGTACCAAAAAATGTCTGCAGCATTGAAGGTCCCCAAGAACACAGTGGCCTCCATCATTCTTAAATGGAATACGTTTGGAACCGCCAAGACTCTTCCTAAAGCTGGCCGCCCGGCCAAACTGAGCAATCGAGGGAGAAGGGCTTGCTCAGGGAGGTGACCAAGAATCAAATGGTCACTCTGACAGAGCTCCAGAGTTCCTCTGTGGAGATGGGAGAACCTTCCACAAGGACAACCATCTCTGCAGCACTCCACCAATCAGGCCTTTATGGTAGAGTGGCCAGACGGAAGCCACTCCTCAGTAAAAGGCACATGATAGCCTGCTTGTAGTTTGCCAAAAGGCCCCTAAAGGACTCTCAGACCATGAGAAACAAGATTCTCTGGTCTGATGAAACCAAGATTTAACTCTTTGGCCTGAATATCAAGCGTCACGTCTGGAGGAAACCTGGTACCATCCCTACGATGAAGCATGGTGGTGGCAGCATCATGCTGTGGGGATGTTTTTCAGCGGAAGGGATTGGGAGACTAGTCAGGATCGAGGGAAAGATGAACAGAGAAAAGTATAGTGAGATCCTTGATGAGAACCTGCTCCAGAGTGCTCAGGACCTCAGAGTAGGGCGAAGGTTCACCTTCCAACAGGACAACGACCCTAAGCACACAGCCAAGACAACGCAGGAGTGTCTTCGGGACAAGTCTCTGAATGTCCTTGAGTGGCCCAGCCTCGACTTGAACCTGATCGAACATCTCTGGAGAGACCTGAAAATAGCTGTGCAGCGATGCTCCCCATCCAACCTAACAGAGCATGAGAGGATCTGCAGAGAAGAATGGGAGAAACTCCCCAAATACAGGTGTGCCAAGCTTGTAGCGTCATACCCAAGAAGACTCGAGGCTGTAATCGCTGCTAAAGGTGCTTCAACAAAGTACTGAGTAAAGGGTCTGAATACTTATGTAAATTTGCCCAACATTCTAAAATAATTTTTTTGCTTTGTCATTAAGGTGTATTGTGTGTAGATTTATGAGGAACATTTTTTATTTAATACATTTTAGAATAAGGCTGTAATGTAACAAAATGTGGAAAAACTCAAGGGGTCTCAATACTTTCCAAATGCACTGTATTTTTGTATAGACAGGAGTAGGCTAATTAGGCTATATCATTTTGACAATTTAGTTCAATTTATTTTAGGAAAAGCTTCCCCTGGCCTTATGGATGCGCTGCCTATGCTTGCATATTAAAAATATAACCACACGTAACCTCCATTTGCTATTCAATTGCAGGCTACGGATGACGTTTTGTTTGTAGGCCATGCTAAATACAAAATAATTCCATCCATAGGCTATATGCAAAGACCAGATTAAATTAAGAATAGTCTGATGGGTAAGAATATTATCAAGTGCTTGTCAAATTGTGAATGAGAGAGTGATGAAGTGTGCAGCCTGCACAAGAAACAAAGCAGAGCTCATGCCTTTCATGCAACTTTTTTCAAATCATCATTAGAGTCATCATGCAGCCTTAAATGTATAAAAAATGAAAACATGTAACCTACCGTTTATATCACTACTAAAGCTGCATGAAAAACTCTAAATTAAGCATATAGAAGGACATGTTTCTTTGTTAACTGGTCAACACAGAATAGCCGCATGTGCGCACTCCCTCTGAAATCATTTGGAGAAAAGATCCTCTCATGGATGTTTCGCAGTTGCTTTGAATGTTCAAAATCATAGTGTAAGAATACTTTTAAAGCCTCAAAAGAAAAGATGATCCAACTTTCAAAACGAGTCCTTTTTTGCAAGCTACAGCAGTCAGCTAGCTAGCCAAAGTTTCTAGCGCATTCCCTAATTTGTTTGTAAACAATTAATAGTAGCTACCACATGTTCTTGTCAAACTGTCAACAGAGTAGCTAGCAAGCAACAAGATATGCCAAATAACAGTCTAAAAACCATTTGAGGGCAAATAAATCAGATTTTACCGTTCAGACAGAAGTCGCATGTCCAGGAATCAGATTTGTATCTGATTTCAAACCACCTACGAAGGTGGTTGGAAATTTGGCTTTGAAATATCTGATTCCCTGTGCTTTTTGGCTGTTCAGACTGCAGGTAAAAAATAACAGATTCGAATCAGATATGCAAAAAAACAGGATATGAGTCACTTCAAACTGTCAATGTGAACAAGGCTGAAGTGCGTTCTGGCATGTAAGCCTTAATTGAAAACAACTTTATCTGTGTGCTCGAGTATACAGTGCTCACACACACGCACACAGACACACACACAGACACACACACACACACTGTAGCACTATGCCCAGTCCTCTAATCACACACATAATTCACTCCCTGTGCAATAATACGCTGAAGCCATTTTAATAGCCCACATCGCTTCACCGCAACACTCACCCTTAATTGAGATCCAATTAGGAAAGGTGTGAAAATGCTTGCTCTTTTGGATGATCAAGTTGAAGTGTGTGTGTGAAAAGCTTTCTTGGTTATAGATGGCTCTTTCTCTCCCTTCAGTGAGAGGAGGCTTCGTACTGGACACAGAGTCAATAGCAAGGCTGCATTTAGTGTTGTAGATAAGTCACTCTGACTGAGAGAATGGGTTAGCTAATTAAGACAAGGCTATCACTGCTATGCCCTGTGTCAATGGAAAGGAATGGCTGATGGGGCCAGACAATCAGACAGGCTGCAAGACAGAGACATAGATAGGGAGACAGAGAAAGACATACAGTCAGCAAGCAAGAGAGTCAGAGAATAAGACAGTCAGAGAATCAGACAGTCAGAGAGCAAGACAGTCAGAGAATCAGACAGTCAGAGAATCAGACAGTCAGAGAGCAAGACAGTCAGAGAGCAAGACAGTCAGAGAATCAGATAGTCAGAGAATCAGACAGTCAGAGAATCAGACAGTCAGAGAGCAAGACAGTCAGAGAATCAGATAGTCAGAGAATCAGACAGTCAGAGAATCAGACAGTCAGAGAGCAAGACAGTCAGAGAATCAGATAGTCAGAGAATCAGACAGTCAGAGAATCAGACAGTCAGAGAGCAAGACAGTCAGAGAATCAGACAGTCAGAGAGCAAGACAGTCAGAGAATCAGATAGTCAGAGAATCAGACAGTCAGAGAGCAAGACAGTCAGAGAATCAGACAGTCAGAGAGCAAGACAGTCAGAGAGCAAGACAGTCAGAGAATCAGACAGTCAGAGAGCAAGACAGTCAGAGAATCAGACAGTCAGAGAGTGAGACAGTCAGAGAGTGAGACAGTCCGAGAGTGAGACAGTCCGAGAGTGAGACAGTCCGAGAGTGAGACAGTCCGAGAGTGAGACAGTCAGAGAGTGAGACAGTCCGAGAGTGAGACAGTCAGAGAGTGAGACAGTCAGAGAATCAGACAGTCAGAGAGTGAGACAGTCCGAGAGTGAGACAGTCATGACGGGAAGAGATACAGACAGGGAGACGAGAGAGAGAGAGAGAGAGAGAGAGAGAGAGAGAGAGAGAGAGAGAGAGAGAGAGAGAGAGAGATGCACAAATCTAAGAAAGAAATAGAGGAACCTGTCCAACCAAAAATACAGAGACCCAGAAAACCTGAGCTTACACCTCACTAAGAAAAGTAAAACAGCAAGTCAGAAAATAGCTCAATGTAACTGAAGAAGAGTGAGACATGATCAATAAAAAAGAGTCATTGTTATCCATGTACACAAACAACAAGTCTGCGGTTAAAATTGGCAAAAAACACACTGATTTCTTCCCTCAGGGCCTGGGGGTGAGACAGAGATGCAGCTTGAGTCCCATCCTCTTCAAAAGTTATATAAACGAATTGGCGAGGGCTCTAGAACAGTTTGAAGCACATGTTTACTGTTTGCAGATGATCTGGTGCATCTGCCCAAACCAAGGACGGCCTACAGCAGCACCTACCAGTCTGGACACACTACTCATTCAAGGGTTTTTCTTTATTTTTACTATTTTCTACATTGTAGGATAATAGTGAAGACATCAAAACTATGAAATAACACATATGGAATCATGTAGTAACCAAAAAAGTGTTAATCAAATCTAAATATATTTTATATTTGAGATTCTTCAAAGTAGCCACCCTTTGCCTTGATGACAGCTTTGCACACTCTTGGCATTCTCTCAACCATCTTCATGAGGTAGTCACCTGGAATGCATTTCAATTAACAGGTGGGCAATATAGAAGTTAATTTGTGTTTGAGTCAATCACTTGTGTTGTGACAAGGTAGGGGGGCTATACAGAAGATAGCCTTATTTGGTAAAAAAAAAGTCCATATTATGGCAAGAACAGCTCAAATAAGCAAAGAGAAATGATAGTCCATCATTACTTTAAGAGATGAAGGTCAGTCAATACGGACATTTTCAAGAACTTTGAAAGTTTCTTCAAGTGCAGTCGCAAAAACCATCAAGCGCTATGATGAAACTGGCTCTCATACGGACCACCACAGGAATGGAAGACCCAGAGTTACCTCTGCTGCAGCGGATAAGTTCATTAGAGTTACCAGCCTCAGAAATTGCAGCCCAAATGAATGCTTCACAGAGTTCAAGTAACAGACACATCTCAACATCAACTGTTCAGAAGGGACTGTGTGAATCAGGCCTTCATGGTCGTATTGCTGCAAAGAAACCACCACTAAAGGACACCAATAATAAGAAGAGACCTGCTCGGGCCAAGAAACACGAGCAATGGACATTAGACCGGTGGAAATTAGTCCTTTGGTTTGGAGTCCAAATTTGAGATTTCTGGTTCCAACCGCCATGTCTTTGTGAGACGCAGAGTAGGTGAACGGATGATCTCCGCATGTGTGGTTCCCGCCATGAAGCATGGAGGAGGAGGTGTTATGGTGTGGGGGGTGCTTTGCTGGTGACACTGTCTGTGATTTATTCAGAATTCAAGGCCATCCCATCTGGTTTGGGCTTAGTGGGACTATCATTTGTTTTTCAACAGGACAATGACCCAACATACCTCCAGGCTGTCTAAGGGCTATTTTACCAAGAAGGAGAGTGATGGAGTGCTGCATCAGATGACCTGGCCTCCACAATCCCCCGACCTCAACTCAATTGAGATGGTTTGGGATGAGTCGGATCGCAGAGTGAAGGAAAAGCAGCAAACAAGTGCAATCCTCAGTATTCTCTGCAAAACATCCTCAGTGCACAACATAAAACACCAAATAATGCATGCAGAATCCAGAAAATAGCAATTAAAACCTTCCATAACAAAGCCCTCACCTACAGAGACATGAACCTGGAGAAGAGTATCCTCAGCCAGCTGGTCCTGGGACTCTGTTCACAAATACAAACAGACCCCACAGAGCCCTAGGACAGCAACACAATTAGACCCAACCAAATCATGAGAAAACAAAAAGATAATTACTTGACACATTGGCCCTAAACAGAGAATACACAGTAGCAGAGTACCTGACCACTTTGACTTACCCAAAATTAAGAAAAGCTTTGACAATGTACAGACTCAGCGAGCATAGCCTTGCTATCAAGAGAAGCTGTCATAGGCAGACCTGGCTCTCAAGAGAAGACAAGCTATGTGCACACTCCCAACAAAATGAGGTGGAAACTGAGCTGCACTTCCTAACCTCCTGCCAAATGTATGACCATATTAGAGACACATATTTCCCTCAGATTACACAGATCCACAAACCATTATAAATACAATTTATATTTATCTGTTTATTTATTTTCACTAGCCTATATAGCCTATATTATTTTTAAACTTTTGTGAGTGTAATGTTTACTGTTATTTTCTGATTGTTTATTTCCCTTTTGTTTATGATCTATTTCACTTGCTTTGACAATGTAAACATGTGTTTCCCATGCCAATAAAGCCCTTTGAATTGAATTTAATTGAAATTGAGAGCGAGAGGGAGTGAGAGAGAGAGCGAGAGGGAGGGAGAGAGAGAGAGAGAGGAGAGAGACAGAGAGAGGGAGAGAGACAGAGAGAGAGAGAAAGAGAGAGAGAGAGGGCATGTGAAACAGGGCTATCTATAAGAGAGAGAGGGCATGTGAAACAGGGCTATCTATAATTTGACAGAGGCTCAAATATGAAGGTGAGTAATGACCTTCATCATCAGCAGACCAGACAGAGGGGAAATGGAAAGCGGAGATTCTCCCTCCCTCCCTCCCTCCCTCCCTCCCTCCCTCCCTCCCTCCCTCCCTCCCTCCCTCCCTCCCTCCCTCCCTCCACTCCTCTCTTTTCATGACCATCCATCAGGCTTTATCTCCTCTTCTTCTCTTTCGTCTCTCTCTGCCTCCCTCCCTCCCTCCCTCCTTCCCTCATCCCTCCCTCCTCTCCTCTGGTTTTGAAGCTATTCATCAAGCTGTATCTCACCCCGGCCAGTGGGCCAGCTCTGTGCTGTAAGCGCTCAACCTTAACCCCTAGAAACCTACTTCTGTCTAACAGAAGGGGTAGAGGGGAGGTGTGAGTGAATTTGTTGGAGCAGTAGCATGAATGGGATCTCAACCATGTAACAGCCATGTTTGACTGTCCCATTCAGAGGGGGAAATAGGATGGGGAGGCTGGAAGGGAGATGCTTCTGTGGATGATGGTATTCAATTAAAATATTGTGTCTACACAAGTGATATCTAGAGCTTAAAAGGGTTCTTCGGCTGTCCCCATAGGAGAACCATTTGAAGAACCCTTTTTGGTTCCTTTCTCCCTTCCTTCCTCTTGATCTCACCCCTCTTTTCTTTCCTGTACAGAACAGGCAGCCTAGATGTGTTCCCTTGTTCCCCTCGTCTTTTTGATTCATTCCTGTATTCTTCTCTATTACCTTTTTTCTCTCTTCTCTCTCTGGACTTGATTCCTCTGTTCCTATCATCCAACCACCCTTCCTTCCTTCCTTCCTTCCTTCCTTCCTTCCTTCCTTCCTTCCTTCCTTCCTTCCTTCCTTCCTTCCTTCCTTCCTTCCTTCCTTCCTTCCTTCCTTCCTTCCTTCCTTCCTTCCTTCCTTCCTTCCTTCCTTCCTTCCCTTTTCATTTTGTTCTCTAATGTCTTTCACCTCCTCTACTTCCTCCACATCAAGTCCATTTCTCTCCCCCTCCTCTGACTCTCTCTATACTGACATACACTACACTACAAAAGTATGTGGACATCCCTTCAAATTAGTGGATTCGGCTATTTCAGCCACACTTGTTGCTGACAGGTGTATAAAATCGAGCATACTGCCATGCAATCTCCATAGACAAACATTGGCAGCATAATGGACTGTACTGAATAGCTCAGTTACCTTCAATGTGGCACCGTCATAAGATGCCACCTTTCCAACAAGTCAGTTCGTAACATTTTGCCCTGCTAGAGCTGCCCCGATCAACTGCAAGCGCTGTTAATGTGAAGTTGAAACGTCTAGGAGCAACAACGGCTCAACCGCGAAGCGGCAGGCCACACAAGCTCACAGAACGGGACTGCCGAGTGCTGAAGTAAAAATCGTCTGTCCTCGGTTGCAACACTCATTACCGGGTTCCAAACTACCTCTGGAAGCAACGTCAGCACAATAACTGTTCGTCGGGAGCTTCATTAAATGGGTTTCCATGGCCGAGCAGCCGCACACAAGCCTAAGATCATCATGTGCAATGCCAAGCGTCGGCTGGAGTGGTGTAAAGCTTGCCGCCATTGGACTCTGGATCAGTGGAAATGCATTCTCTGGAGTGATGAATCACGATTCACCATCTGGCAGTCCAACGGATGAAGCTGGATTTGGCGGATGCCAGGAGAATGCTACCTCCCTGAATGCATAGTGCCAACTGTAAAGTTTGGTGGAGGAGGAATAATGGTCTGGAGCTGTTTTTCATTGTTCGGGCAGGCCCCTTAGTTCCAGTAAAGGGAAATGTTAACGCTCATGTAGTGTATCACTCTATGTCTCCTTGTCCTCTCCCCCTCCCTCCATCTTGTCACCCCTCTCTTTCTCCCCCTCCATATCCTCTCCTCTCCTCTCCTCTCCTCTCCTCTCCTCTCCTCTCCTCTCCTCTCCTCTCCTCTCCTCTCCTCTCCTCTCCTCTCCTCTCCTCTCCTCTCCTCTCCTCTCCTCTCCTCTCCTCTGAGTTTCGAGCTGTCCATCTGTGTCTGAGTGTGTGTTTATAAGAGAAAGCGAGATAATTTTTGTCTCAGCCACTGGACGTCTCTCTGTGTGTATGTCTCTCTGTGTGCACGTCTCTCTGTGTGCACGTCTCTTTGTGTGTACGTCTCTCTGTGTGTACGTCTATCTGTGCGTACGTCTCTTTGTGTGTACGTCTCTCTGTGTGTACGTCTCTCTGTGTGTACGTCTCTCTGTGTGCACGTCTCTCTGTGTGTACGTCTCTCTGTGTGCACGTCTCTCTGTGTGCACGTCTCTCTGTGTGACGTCTCTCTGTGTGCACGTCTCTCTGTGTGACGTCTCTCTGTGTGCACGTCTCTCTGTGTGTACGTCTCTCTGTGTGCACGTCTCTCTGTGTGTACGTCTCTCTGTGTGCACGTCTCTCTGTGTGCACGTCTCTCTGTGTGACGTCTCTCTGTGTGCACATCTCTGTGTGTGTGTGTGTGTGTCCTCTGTTCCCCAGTGGAGCTGAATCAGGGATTAGAGCAGAGTCAGATGAGTCCAGGGACTCCTTAAAATCTCTCTCCTTCACCTCCCCTCACACTCCCCTCCCCACCAGCCCCCCACCCCCCTCCCTCAGGCAACCTCCCCCTCCCCTCCCCACCAGCCCCTCCCCCTCCCCCCTCCCCATCCCCACCCCCCTCCCTCAGGCAAACTCCCCCTCCCCTCCCCACCCGCCCTTCCCTCCCTCCAACAATTAGACATCCAGCCTCCTCCCTATAGCCTGCTGCTCCCGGGCCCTCTGCACCTCGGTCGACACGCTCCCTTGCCCCCCGACACACACACACACACACACACACACCGCCTACATTGATCAAAAAGACTCAGCCAATTAGCAGAGGAACACTCTGGAGGTGTGTGTAGTGTGTGTGTTTGTGTGTGTGTGTGTGTGTGTGTGTTTGTGTGTTTCAGTTACAAAGCAGAAGCAAGGTGAACAGTAATGTCACAGCTTTCTAAACACTCTTAACATGCTCTCCCAATTCCCATCTTCCCTCTGGAACCCATCTCTTTCCCTTTCTCCACTGTCTATCACTCTGTCTCTCTTCCTCTATCAGTCTCTCTTCACACCCCTCCCTTATATTCATTGTTGACCTTCCCTTTTCTCTCAGCTCTCCCCCCTTCCTCTTCCTCTGTCTCTCCCCCCTTCCTCTTCCTCTGTCTCTCACCTTCCTCTTCCTCTGTCTCTCCCCTTCCTCTTCCTCTGTCTCTCACCTTCCTCTTCCTCTGTCTCTCACCTTCCTCTTCCTCTGTCTCTCACCTTCCTCTTCCTCTGTCTCTCCCCTTCCTCTTCCTCTGTCTCTCACCTTCCTCTTCCTCTGTCTCTCACCTTCCTCTTCCTCTCTCTCACCTTCCTCTTCCTCTGTCTCTCACCTTCCTCTTCCTCTGTCTCTCACCTTCCTCTTCCTCTGTCTCTCCCCTTCCTCTTCCTCTGTCTCTCCCCTTCCTCTTCCTCTGTCTCTCACCTTCCTCTTCCTCTGTCTCTCCCCTTCCTCTTCCTCTGTCTCTCACCTTCCTCTTCCTCTGTCCCCTCCCTCCCTCCCTCATGTCATTATTCAATCACCCCTTTAATCTGTCTCTCCACCCCAGAGTCCCTGACGGACATGTGTCTCACCGTCCTTCATGTGATCCTCACACCTCCCCAGTCCTTACCTCTACCTCTACCTCTACCTCTATCACTCACAATGAGCCTTCATATATGTGCCTGCTGCAGTATTCACACCGTAGGCCCCTATAATATAATATCTATTTTCTTCTATAGCATCAGAGTCCACCATATGTCCATATTTCAACAGCATCCCTCATCTCTCTCACTTTATAATGTTCTTCTTCTTCTTTACTCATTCTCTCTCTGTCTCAAACGTCTACATAGCTGACCAACTATAAAGAATAAAGAATAAAACCAAACCAGCCAACCAACCACCAAATCAACAGTCTCATTAGAATCAGCCAACCAGCCATCAAACCAACGGTCTCATTAGAATCAGCCAACCAACCACCAAACCAACAGTCTCATTAGAACCAGCCAACCAATCACCAAACCAACGGTATCATTAGAACCAGCCAACCAGCCACCAAACCAACGGTATCATTAGAACCAGCCAACCAGCCACCAAACCAAAAGTCTCATTGGAACCAGCCAACCAACCACCAAACCAACAGACTCCTTATACACAACTGGACAAGCTATTTTTCTTCTCCATTCATGAATGTTCCTTTCTGAAGGAGATGTGTTCTTTACTTTGTTTCTGCTGCTCATAACTACATCAGAGATATGGAGTAACTGTTGCACCATGCAGACGATCAAAAATAAATCCCAACACCCTATTGACCAATTAGAATAGAGCTGTAGTATCAGTTCTTCATCGTTTGTGCTGTTTCTTATGAACAGTGTGTCAGTGTGTGATGTGTGAAAAGAGATTCTTAAAATTAGACAGTGAAGCGTCTTCTGGCCCTACCTTATCACCATTCACTGTGTGTGTGTTTATGTGCGTTTGTGTGCGTGTCTGTGTGTCTAGGCTGTTGTTTTACTAAAGTTGTTTCCTTATTAGTGCTGATCTCTGTTAAACCAACCTAATGGGCTCTAATCTAATCATCTCTCCACAGAGAGCTGGACACACACGCACGCACGCACGCACGCACGCACGCACACACGCACACACACACACACACACACACACACACACACACACACACACACACACACACACACACACACACACACACACACACACACACACACACACACACACACACACACACACACACCAGGACTGTTCTCACTCTCTGTACTGTTGAATAATGCATAGTGAGTCTTGTTGCTCAAAGCCATGTGGAAATCCTACAGCATGTTCTTCATACTATAGACAATGCTTTTAATGATAAATCCTCTATATATTCACATGGAAAAAGCTTCCTAACCCATTTTGATGAAACCTTTCAGACCTGTTTTAGGGATTAGAGTATCTGTGAATTATTAAACAGTGTGGTGCGTGTTTGCACTTTCTTGTCGCCCACAGTTTCTCCAGGGCTTTGGAGGAATGGAACAAAGAACCTCCTTCCTCCCATGATTCCGTTGGCTTACAGGGCAACCAGGAATTGTGTTGTTATGTCATGCTCTCTTTTAGGTTAGGCACTGTAAAGGTCTTAAAATAGAATGGTGTTTTATTTTGCCTTTGTTTTGTTCTAGTGCACAGATGGAGATCCATATTGCATGAGAGCATCTTGTGGAAGAGACTGGCTTTCTGAAGTGTGTCTTTACTATGCAGGGTCACATAGTCAACCACAGGATTATGTCATCATGGTAACCACATTTCGACATAGACAAACCTTGTATAAAATATGTTGAATTTGGACCTTTAAAACAATGTCAGATCTTCAACGTTATATCCACTATCAGAAAATAAATAATGGGCTTTGCAGCACCTCCTACTGGAGAATTGATCTATCTACAGCTACCCTTTGGTCTCACATCCAGGGTTTTAACGAAGCCCTGCTTAGGTATGATAATTGTCTCTGACTATTACCAATGTGCTATCATGAGAATGATTGTTGAGAGATCTCCACTGTTGCTATCGAAGTCATTCCAAAGGGTAGGTTTAACAGAGCAAATGAAATGTGACCATACTTTATAACTCATACAGTATATCATCAATGATGCTATTTAGGCCTATATACAGTAGCATTTGCAAAGTCATCAACAGCTATTGTTTCAATTCAACCCTGAATTCAACTCAAAATAGACAACACAATAGGCCTAGGGTTTCAAGCTCTGGATTATTTAAAATGCAATTATCTTTAGTGATATTGAATTGTGTTTGGTTGTCAATGCAACCAAATATCAACAATTAAAGGAGATGTATCTTCTGCTTGGATAGTTCCATCTGTGCCACTGACTTAGTCTGGCTTTAATTACAGTTTGTCTACAAATTAATAATTGATATGTTGGATTCACGTCTCCATCTCAATCAAACATCTATGTTAAAGAATAGGACTAAATCAAATAAAACTTTATTTAAAGTGCATTTAAAGTTTGGATTTGATTTGATTTAGTCCTATTCTTTAACAAACTGGAATTAAAGACAGACTAAGTCAGTGGCACAGATGGAACTATCCAAGCACAGTGGCGACCATTCAGGGTTTTGAGCCCCACCTCTTTAGCAAAAAAAAAATATATATATATATATACATTTTGGCCTGTTTTGCATGTTATTTAGTATTACATATCAGTTTACAAACAATGTAAAAAAAAAAAAATCTGCTTTCTGTGGTGGAGGGGCAGCCAGCGAAAGAACAGAGCGTAGGCGTTGGTAATCTTCTCTTTTGCGCCGTGATTGGCTCAGTGTTCTGTCACTCATGGGGACACTGCGTCACTTCAAAATCTACCAGACGAGCTCGGCAGTTCAAGACCCCTTGGGTGCTGCCATAGATTTACATTAGAAGTGCCCGTCCAAGAAGGCTTAAGGTCATCGGCCACAGATAAAATGACTTCAAATCACGTTATATCTACCATAGCTTTTTTTAGACTGATCATGTTACCATCATACTTTCAAAATCTTAGCTGGCAAGTTAGCTGGCTAGAGAAGCAGTCATCATAATGAATCATGTCACAATCTACTGGCAAATCCTTTTCAATCCTTGTCATATCAAGATAAATTATAGATAAAATGTATCGGTGCTCATCGGCCTTTGGACATAAACATTACACAACAAGTCGGAAATCGCTAATTCAACAAAGAGTTGTTTGGAAGGAAGTATTTTCCTTCCTTTTTGGACCACAGGCCAAATAAAATACTTCAAATGGTAGGCTAACCATGTCTCTCTCTCTCTCTCTCTCTCTCTCTCTCTCTCTCTCTCTCTCTCTCTCTCTCTCTCTCTCTCTCTCTCTCTATGAGTGTGGTGACTTAAAGAAGAGTAAAGTTAAGGCCTCAACATCTTGCTGAATTTATCTGAACTAACATCCATCTGAATTTCTGTCGGTGTCCATTTTGAAAGTGCTGAACGAAGGCCTACCTCGTCACAGATCGTTTACTTGCACTTGCTTAGAGCCAAGTGTTAATGTAATAATGTTTGTGTATGGTTCAAAAGTCAAAACTCATATCGGAAGAATGCGGTTCTTCTCGAGTTACACAAATTCACATGGAGTCTGTAGAAACCATATTTATTTAAGCTAGTCAGCCATATCAGCTATGGTTTTTAAAAAGGCAGTAAATTAGGCTGAATTAACTGTTTCGCTGCCAGACGAGGCTCTGCTGATAGCCAGGTGTAGCGGTGGTAAGGATACACTCCATGGTGCTGAAAGGAAAGCACTGCTGTCAGGACAGCTTTATATAGGCCCTATCAGTTTGTGGGCACTGTTAATCACGGTTATAATGCAATTAATGTATTGTTTAGTGTTGTGTTGTGTAGTGGCTTTGCTGGCATGCATTAAAAAAAATTGGTTGAGTTTGCCCCACTAAGATTTACATGCTAAAATTGACACTGTCCAAGCAGATGATACATCTCCTTAAAATGTTGATATTTGGTTGTGTTGACAACCAAACAGAATTCAATATTACTTTTGTAATACAGTAAATAGCCTAAAGATAAGGTTGTAATCTCATTGATCAACGTCTCAACCAAATATTACACAATTATCGACATTGAAATTACGTGGTATGCTTCATCTACTAGCACAACCAAATTACCTGGATTGAAATTGAGATTATTTAAATACATGGTACAAGTGGTCAATGCCGTTTGATATTCTGCACAGAATATTATAGCAATTGTGAAGATCTCCAGACCTGCGATATTTGCATGCTATCTTGAACATGCACACGTTCTATGATTACATAAGAATACTTTTATTGTTACAGTAACCTCAAAATGTGGCTATGGATGTTTTACTCAAGTTAAAAAAATACTGTTACATTAGTTTGTAAAATAGCCTTAACTTCAGGCTATTTACTGAATTACAAAAGTAATTTTGAATTGTGTTTGGTTGACAACACAACCAAATATCACTATTTAGTCATATTCTTTAACTTCGAATTTTGATTGAGGTGGGGACGTGAATTCAACATTTTTACTAACTTGTAGATTCCATTTGAAATCAACCTAACCTTGAAACCTTAATCCTATATGTATTGTCTATTTTTAGTTGAATCCTGGTTTGAATTTAAACAATAGCTGTTGATAACTTCCCAAATTCTATATAGGCCTACATAGCTTCATTGATGATATATGATTGATAAAGGATTGTTATATTTAATTTACTCTGTTTAACCTACCCTTTGGAATGATTTTGATAGCAACAGTTAATCTATTAAGTGAAGATTTCTCAACAATCATTCTCACTATAGCACATTGGTAACAGTCGGTGACAAATACCAAAGCTAAGCAGGACTAGGCTTGGTTAAAACCCTGGAAGCGACACCAAAGGGTGGCAGTAGATAGATCAACACTCCAGTAGGAGGTGACGCTGAGCCTAATGTTTTGTTCTTATATTGGATATTACGTTGAAGCTCTGACGTTGTTTCAAAGGTACAAATTCAACATATTTTATACAAGGTTTGTCAATGTTGAAAATTAGTTACCATGGTGACACAATCCTGTGGTTGAAATGTAACCTTCAAAACAACAAAAGTTGATGACTGTTTTCAAATCCAATTTATTTTTGCTCAGTGGGAGTCTTTTTTTCCTTCTCTCTCCCAGAGAGGATTCTGCATTCATCTCATTACCTGTGTTCTAATCAGTCATCTCTTCCGTAATCAGTCTCTTTTGTGGGTTTCTGAGGCAGTAGCAGCCCTTGTGACGAGGAGGGAAGAACAATCAAACATCCTTTGTAGTGCACTGTTGAGACTCCATAAAAGAGACACAAGGCAGTGCTACTGATGCATGAAGCATGTGTTTAGATTTCTCAATGTTTAAGGATGTGTTACTTTCTCTGATCTCTCTCATAGTGGTGGTCATCTGCATTCTAGCACCATACTGTTCACTGAGTCATTACTTTTACCAATGGATGAGATTGATTTGGACAGTGGTCCCTCCATATGTTTGTGCTGTGACCATATATACAGTTTAAGATTTATTTTCCAATCTGAGATGAACAAGATCAAACTCGTTCATCTGCTGCTCAGCTCACTATAGGTCCTTGCTGTTGTAAAATAATATTGCTGACAGACAGTAACCTAATTAACCTGGTACTGGCCAGACAGTGTGTGTGAGTGTGAGTGTGTGTGTGTAGATGTGTATGTCTGTGCATGTGTCCGCACATGCCCATTATGATACCTGCATGCCCTCTGTGCCAGGCTGCTGCAGTAGTTTGACGGTGCGTGTGTGTGTGTTCTTCTGCCCCCTCCCATCGTGCCAGGTCAGACTGGCCCCTGGCCGACGAGGCAGCTGGTAGCTGAGCTCCTCTACAGACACTGTGTGCTCCAGGGACGCACGGCAGAAACTGAAGCTGGACGCTGCTGCAGACAGAAAGAGAGACAGACAGAGAGAGAGACAGACAGAGACAGACCGAGAGAGCGAGAGAAAGAGAGAGACAGAGAGAGAGACAGAGACACAGATACATATATATATGAGAGAGAGAGAGAGAGAGAGAGAGAGAGAGAGAGAGAGAGAGAGAGAGAGAGAGAGAGAGAGAGAGAGAGAGAGAGAGAGAGAGAGAGAGAGAGAGAGATTTAATTTTGATCAAAAGAAAAACCACAAAACCATTGCATTCCGTTAAAGTCACTCTCAGT
This sequence comes from Coregonus clupeaformis, assembly GCF_020615455.1. Classification (NCBI taxonomy): domain Eukaryota; kingdom Metazoa; phylum Chordata; class Actinopteri; order Salmoniformes; family Salmonidae; genus Coregonus; species Coregonus clupeaformis. The sequence continues at coordinate 36,829,684 of NC_059221.1, forward strand.
TGCATGTAGCCATGTCACGAAAAGGGCACCATGTTACAGTGGTCATCAAACATATACATAAGAGATCACTTAGGGAAAATAAAACATTTTTAGGAGATTAAACTCAAATCCAGGATTAACCGAACAAAAACCCTCCATTTCAATGTGACTACTACTATTACCACTACTACTACATACAGTGGGGAAAAAAAGTATTTAGTCAGCCACCAATTGTGCTAGTTCTCCCACTTAAAAAGATGAGAGAGGCCTGTAATTTTCATCATAGGTACACATCAACTATGACAGACAAATTGAGAAAAAATATCCAGAAAATTCCATTGTAGGATTTTTAATGAATTTATTTGCAAATTATGGTGGAAAATAAGTATTTGGTCACCTACAAACAAGCAAGATTTCTGGCTCTCACAGACCTGTAACTTCTTCTTGAAGAGGCTCCTCTGTCCTCCACTCGTTACCTGTATTAATGGCACCTGTTTGAACTTGTTAGCAGTATAAAAGACACCTGTCCACAACCTCACAGTCACACTCCAAACTCCACTATGGCCAAGACCAAAGAGCTGTCAAAGGACACCAGAAACAAAATTGTAGACCTGCACCAGGCTGGGAAGACTGAATCTGCAATAGGTAAGCAGCTTGGTTTGAAGAAATCAACTGTGGGAGCAATTATTAGGAAATGGAAGACATACAAGACCACTGATAATCTCCCTCGATCTGGGGCTCCACGCAAGATCTCACCCCGTGGGGTCAAAATGATCACAAGGGACCTAGTGAATGACCTGCAGAGAGCTGGGACCAAAGTAACAAAGCCTACCATCAGTAACACACTACGCCGCCAGGGACTCAAATCCTGCAGTGCAAGACGTGTCCCCCTGCTTAAGCCAGTACATGTCCAGGCCCGTCTGAAGTTTGCTAGAGTGCATTTGGATGATCCAGAAGAGGATTGGGAGAATGTCATATGGTCAGATGAAACCAAAATATAATTTTTTGGTAAAAACTCAACTCGTCGTGTTTGGAGGACAAAGAATGCTGAGTTGCATCCAAAGAACACTATACCTACTGTGAAGCATGGGGGTGGAAACATCATGCTTTGGGGCTGTTTTTCTGCAAAGGGACCAGGACGACTGATCTGTGTAAAGGAAAGAATGAATGGGGCCATGTATCGTGAGATTTTGAGTGAAAACCTCCTTCCATCAGCAAGGGCATTGAAGATGAAACGTGGCTGGGTCTTTCAGCATGACAATGATCCCAAACACACCGCCCGGGCAACGAAGGAGTGGCTTCGTAAGAAGCATTTCAAGGTCCTGGAGTGGCCTAGCCAGTCTCCAGATCTCAACCCCATAGAAAATCTTTGGAGGGAGTTGAAAGTCTGTGTTGCCCAGCGACAGCCCCAAAACATCACTGCTCTAGAGGAGATCTGCATGGAGGAATGGGCCAAAATATCATTAACAGTGTGTGAAAACCTTGTGAAGACTTACAGAAAACGTTTGACTTGTGTCATTGCCAACAAAGGGTATATAACAAAGTATTGAGAAACTTTTGTTATTGACCAAATACGTATTTTCCACCATAATTTGCAAATAAATTCATTAAAAATCCTACAATGTGATTTTCTGGAAAAAAAATTCTCATTTTGTCTGTCATAGTTGACGTGTACCTATGATGAAAATTACAGGCCTCTCTCATCTTTTTAAGTGGGAGAACTTGCACAATTGGTGGCTTTCTAAATATTTTTTCCCCCACTGTATACACTTCACTGACTCTGTCCACTTAACCCTACCCTTCAGTCTCTCTCTCTCTCTCTCTCTCTCTCTCTCTCTCTCTCTCTCTCTCTCTCTCTCTCTCTCTCTCTCTCTCTCTCTCTCTCTCTCTCTCTCTCTCTCTCTCTCTCTCTCTCTCTCTCTCTCTCTCTCTCTCTCTCTCTCTCTCTCTATGGTGTGTGTGAGTGGCAGCTGCCAGGGTGAGTGAGTGTGAGACCTGATAGCTGAGTTTAAAGCCCTGGGTGGCACAGCCCCAAGTCCCCTGTTAACACACACAGGAGAGGGAGAGAATGACAGATGTCTAATGTGCAGTTTGATGATGATTTCTATTAGGATCCCCATTAGCCGACGCCAATGGTGACAGCAAGTCTCCCTGGGGTCCGACACAACGAAAAATACATTACAGACAATTTACATACATTTTACATACATTTAAAACATGAACATAGACATTACTACTACTAAAGACACACATTTTCACAAAATCACATTTCCAAATGTGAAATAGCTGTTTTCACATATTGAGCTTAGATTTCATGTGAAACAATTTTTTCACATGTATTGAATTTAGAGTTCACATGTTAACGCCATCATTTCACATGTGAGAAGAAAAACATGTTTTACCTCACGTATGAATTGCAGTTGCATATGTGAAATTTGCGATTTCACATGTAAAAAACTTCCACGTGAAAATCAATCACATGTGAAAATCTAATTTGCAGTTTCACATGTAAGAAAACTCCACATGTGAAAATGTCACTTTCACATAATATGTGAAAGTGACATTTTCACCTGTGGAGTTTGCATTTTCACATGTAAACCACAATCACTTTTAAAAATCACATTTGCACTTTCAAATGTAAGAAAACTCCACATATGAAAATCTCACTTTCACATGTGGAATTGCAAGTTCACATGTGAAAACCATTCACATTTGAAAATCTAATTTGCAGTTTCACATGTACGAAACATTCATATGTGAAAATCTAACTGCAAGTTCACATGTGGTGGTGAAATAATGTTATTCTCCTCACATGTCAAAAGGTGGTGCTAGCATGTCGTAGTAGCAATGTTTCCACATATGGAATTGCAAATTCTGTAATGCTATTCTGTAAAAAAGGTAACTTAGCCCACCTGAGTATAACGATTCAAGTGTGTTAAAAATTAAACATTATTTTTTATTTCTGAGCCATCCATTCGGAGTGTTACTGCTGCAGGCGCATGCCAATTAGCGCTGTCAGAGTTAAGGCTCGCACACATCACACCGAATGTGGATCTAGCTTTATTCTGGCGATCGTTTAGCGCTCTGTAGACGTATGACTACTGACATTTTCACATGATTCTACATGTAAAATTGGTGCACACTCGGTTTGCAAATTACGGCCGGCACTCTGTCCAGACGTGCTAAGTACTTCCGACTTGCAAACGTTATTGGAGTGTCTGAACCCTTAATCAGTTAACTCAAGTTAAAGGGATACTTCGGGATTTTGACAATGACGCCCTTTATCTACTTCCCCAGAGTCAGATTAATTTATGGATATCATTTTTACAGTGGGGAAAAAAAGTATTTAGTCAGCCACCAATTGTGCAAGTTCTCCCACTTAAAAAGATGAGAGAGGCCTGTAATTTTCATCATAGGTACACGTCAACTATGACAGACAAAATTAGAGTTTTTTTTCTCCAGAAAATCACATTGTAGGATTTTTAATGAATTTATTTGCAAATTATGGTGGAAAATAAGTATTTGGTCAATAACAAAAGTTTCTCAATACTTTGTTATATACCCTTTGTTGGCAATGACACAGGTCAAACGTTTTCTGTAAGTCTTCACAAGGTTTTCACACACTGTTGCTGGTATTTTGGCCCATTCCTCCATGCAGATCTCCTCTAGAGCAGTGATGTTTTGGGGCTGTCGCTGGGCAACACAGACTTTCAACTCCCTCCAAAGATTTTCTATGGGGTTGAGATCTGGAGACTGGCTAGGCTACTCCAGGACCTTGAAATGCTTCTTACGAAGCCACTCCTTCGTTGCCCGGGCGGTGTGTTTGGGATCATTGTCATGCTGAAAGACCCAGCCACGTTTCATCTTCAATGCCCTTGCTGATGGAAGGAGGTTTTCACTCAAAATCTCACGATACATGGCCCCATTCATTCTTTCCTTTACAAGGATCAGTCGTCCTGGTCCCTTTGCAGAAAAACAGCCCCAAAGCATGATGTTTCCACCCCCATGCTTCACAGTAGGTATGGTGTTCTTTGGATGCAACTCAGCATTCTTTGTCCTCCAAACACGACGAGTTGAGTTTTTACCAAAAAGTTATATTTTGGTTTCATCTGACCATATGACATTCTCCCAATCCTCTTCTGGATCATCCAAATGCACTCTAGCAAACTTCAGACGGGCCTGGACATGTACTGGCTTAAGCAGGGGGACACATCTGGCACTGCAGGATTTGAGTCCCTGGCGGCGTAGTGTGTTACTGATGGTAGGCTTTGTTACTTTGGTCCCAGCTCTCTGCAGGTCATTCACTAGGTCCCACCGTGTGGTTCTGGGATTTTTGTGATCATTTTTTCCCCACAGGGTGAGATCTTGCGTTGAGCCCCAGATCGAGGGAGATTTTTAGTGGTCTTGTATGTCTTCCATTTCCTAATAATTGCTCCAACAGTTGATTTCTTCAAACCAAGCTGCTTACCTATTGCAGATTCAGTCTTCCCAGCCTGGTGCAGGTCTACAATTTTGTTTCTGGTGTCCTTTGACAGCTCGTTGGTCTTGGCCATAGTGGAGTTTGGAGTGTGACTGTTTGAGGTTGTGGACAGGTGTCTTTTATACTGATAACAAGTTAAAACAGGTGCCATTTAGACAGGTAACGAGTGGAGGACAGAGGAGCCTCTTAAAGAAGAAGTTACAGGTCTGTGAGAGCCAGAAATCTTGCTTGTTTGTAGGTGACCAAATACTTATTTTCCACCATAATTAGCAAATAAATTCATTAAAATCCTACAATGTGATTTTCTGGAATTTTTTTCCTCAATTTGTCTGTCATAGTTGACGTGTACCTATGATGAAAATTACAGGCCTCTCTCATCTTTTTAAGTGGGAGAACTTGCACAATTGGTGGCTGACTAAATACTTTTTTCCCCCACAGTATGTCTCTGCGTGCAGTTTGAAGGAAGTGGCTAACTAGCACTAGTGCAATTGCTAACTAACGTTAGGGCAATGACTGGGAGTCTATGGGTATCTGCTAGCATGCTCGTAGATAACCATAGACTTCCAGTCATTGCGCTAACTCTAGTTAGCATTGGCTCACGAAACTACCTCTGACTTCTTTCATACTGGACACAGACACATAAACTCTGGGGAATTAGATAAAGGGCCTCATTGCCAAAATCCCAAAGTATCCCTTTAACTTTTTGTAATTTTAGTGCACCAATAACTTTTTTTTCGCATTGTCTGCAAGCGTATAAAATACACTGAACATTTTGAAAATACATAATCTTAAACCAACTGGTTGCCCTCTAGGTTACAGAGAGCTGGTAGTCCCATCCACTAAACTACCAGGTGTGAAAAGGGAAGAGACTCAGGGGGTATGCTAATTTGATATAGAGCAGACATAACCCACTCTATTAAATTAGTAAAAACAAGAACATTTTACATCTGGCTAGAAATTAATAAGGAAATGATCTCAACAGAGAAAAATGTCCTCATGTGTGCTACCTACAGTGCATTTGGAAAGTATTCAGACCCCTTCCTTTTTTCCACATTTTGTTACATTACAGCCTTATTCTAAAATTGATTTTAAAAAAAATGTACTCATCAATCTACACACAATACCCCATAATGACAAAGCGAAAATACAAAACAGAAATACCTTATTTACAGAAGTATTCAGACCCTTTGCTATGAGACTCGAAATTTATCTCAGGTGCATCCTTTTTCCATTGATCATCCTTGAGATGTTTTTTGTCCCCCGTGGGAATTGAACCCACAACCCTGGTGTTGCAAGCTTCATGCTGTACCAACTGAGCCACACATCTGCAAATGAAGATGCCACTGTCACCCCATAGACTTTAATTGAAAAAGCTCAAAGGAGCCTCTCTCACTCTCTCTCTCTCTCTTCCTCTCCTTCTCTCCCGCTTGGTTGTGTTATGTAAGCCAGTCTTTAAGCCAGTCTGCTGGCATCCCTAACATGATTACCGCTACAGAAAGAAGAACTTGTCAAGTACCAAATATCTAATGAAGGATTAACCCTGATACCAGATCACAACCAGACAAAAGGAGAGGAGAGAAAAAGACTGAAATAGGAGAGAAATAGGGTGAAAAAGAGGGAGAGAGAGACAAAGAGAGTTAAGAAGTCTGGGACGATATAATTATTGCGTACATCTCTTTCTAACAAAAATAACAAAAACCCAATGGGTTATAAGAGAATAATGCACGACCTTCAGTAAAGTTTCTCTCTCATTCTCTGGTACTAGTGTCTCACACTTTCAGCAGATATTTTCTATCGCCTCTCGCTCTCTCCATACTCTTTATCTCCCCTCTCTCTTTCTCTCCCATCTGCTACCTCTCTCTCTCGTTTCTCGCTCTCTCTGCTCTCTGCTCTCTCTCCCCCATCTCTCTCTCGTTTCTCTCTATACTGCTCTCTCTGCTCTCTCTCTCTCCCTGCTCGCTCTCTCCCCTCTGCTAACCCTGTCTCCCTGCTACCAGCACCCTCTCCTATCTCCCTCTACCTCTCTCTGCTCTCCCCCTCTACCACTCACCAATCTCCCTCTCTACCTCTCTCTGCTCTCCCCCTCTACCTGTCTCTGCTTTCCCGCTCTCCCTCTGTCTGCTCTCCCTCTCTACCGGTCTCTGCTCTCCCTCTCTACCTCTCTCTGCTCTCCCTCTCTACCTCTCTCTGCTCTCCCTCTCTATCTCTCTCTGCTCTCCCTCTCTACCTCTCTCTGCTCTCCCTCTCTACCTCTCTCTGCTCTCCCTCTCTACCTCTCTCTGCTCTCCTCCTCTACCTTTCTCAACTCTCCCTCTCTACCCCTATCTACTCTCCCACTCTACCTGTGTCTGCTCTCCCTCTCTACCTCTCTATGCTCTCCCTCTCTACCTCTATCTACGCTCCCTCTCTACCTGTCTCTGCTCTCCCTCTCTCTCTCCCTCTACTTTCCCTCTCTCCCTCTCTACTCTCCCTCTCTACCTCTCTCTGCTCTCCCACTCTACCTGTGTCTGCTCTCCCTCTCTCCCTCTCTACCTCTATCTACTCTCCCTCTCTACCTCTATCTACTCTCCCTCTCTACCTGTCTCTGCTCTCCCTCTCTCTCCCTCTACTTTCCCTCTCTACCTCTCTCTGCTCTCCCTCTCTCCCTCTCTCTACTCTCCCTCTCTACCTCTCTCTGCTCTCCCTCTCTACCTCTCTCTACTCTCCCTCTCTACCTCTCTCTGCTCTCCCTCTCTACCTCTCTCTGCTCTCCCTCTCTCCCTCTCTCTACTCTCCCTCTCTACCTCTCTCTGCTCTCCCTCTCTACCTCTATCTACTCTCCCTCTCCCTCTCTCTGCTCTCCCACTTTTTTCCATCTACGTAACATTGCAAAAATCAGAAATTTTCTGTCCAAAAATGATGCAGAAAAATTAATCCATGCATTTGTTACTTCTAGGTTAGACTACTGCAATGCTCTATTTTCCGGCTACCCGGATAAAGCACTAAATAAACTTCAGTTAGTGCTAAATACGGCTGCTAGAATCCTGACTAGAACCAAGAAATTTGATCATATTACTCCAGTGCTAGCTTCCCTACACTGGCTTCCTGTTAAGGCAAGGGCTGATTTCAAGGTTTTACTGTTAACCTATAAAGCGTTACATGGGCTTGCTCCTACCTATCTTTCCGAGTTGGTCCTGCCGTACATACCAATACGTACGCTACGGTCACAAGACGCAGGCCTCCTAATTGTCCCTAGAATTTCTAAGCAAACAGCGGGAGGCAGGGCTTTCTCCTATAGATCTCCATTTTTATGGAACAGTCTGCCTACCCATGTGAGAGACGCAGACTCGGTCTCAACCTTTAAGTCTTTACTGAAGACTTATCTCTTCAGTAGGTCATATGATTGAGTGTAGTCTGGCCCAGGAGTGTGAAGGTGAACGGAAAGGCTGGAGCAACGAACAGCCCTTGCTGTCTCTGCCGGGCCGGTTCCCCTCTCCACTGGGGTTCTCTGCCTCTAACCCTGTTGCAGGGGCTGAGTCACTGGCTTGCTGGTGCTCTTTCATGCCGTCCCTGGGAGGGGTGCGTCACTTGAGTGGGTTGAGTTACTGACGTGATCTTCCTGTCTGGGTTGGCGCCCCCCTTGGTTTGTGCTGTGGTGGAGACCTCTGTGGGCTATACTCGGCCTTGTCTCAGGATTGTAAGTTGGTGGTTGGGGATATCCCTCTAGTGGTGCGGGGGCTGTGCTTTGGCGGAGTGGGTGGGGTTATATCCTTCCTGTTTGGCCCTGTCCGGGGTTTCTTCGGATGGGGCCACAGTGTCTCCGGACCGCTCCTGTCTCAGCCTCCAGTATTTATGCTGCAGTAGTTTATGTGTCGGGGGGCTGGGGTTAGTTGGTTATACCTGGAGTACTTCTCCTGTCTTATCCAGTGTCCTGTGTGAATTTAAGTATGCTCTCTCTAATTCTCTCGTTCTCTCTTTCTCTCTGAGAACCTGAGCCCTAGGACCATACGTCAGGACTACCGGGCATGATGACACCTTGCTGTCCCCAGTCCGCCTGGCCTTGCTGCTATTCCAGTTTCAACTGTTCTGCCTGCGGCTACGAAACCCCTACCTGTCCCAGACCTGCTGTTTTCAACTCTTTAATGATCGGCTATGAAAAGCCAACTGAGAGACCTGAGCCCTAGGACCATACGTCGGGACTACCGGCCGTGGTGACTCCTTGCTGTCCCCAGTCCGCCTGGCCTTGCTGCTATTCCAGTTTCAACTGTTCTGCCTGCGGTTATGGAACCCCTACCTGTCCCAGACCTGCTGTTTTCAACTCTTAATGATCGGCTATGAAAAGCCAACTGAGATTTATTCCTGATTATTATTTGACCATGCTTGTCACTTATGAACATTTTTGAACATCTTGGCATGGTTCTGTTATAATCTCCACCCGGCACAGCCAGAAGAGGACTGGCCACCCCTCATAGCCTGGTTCCTCTCTAGGTTTCTTCCTAGGCTTTCGCCTTTCTAGGGAGTTTTTCCTAGCCACCGTGCTTCTACACCTGCATTACTAGCTGTTTGGGGTTTTAGGCTGGGTTTCTGTACAGCACTTCGAGATATTAGCTGATGTAAGAAGGGCTATATAAAATAAAATTGATTGATTGATTGACTCTCCCTCTCTCTACTCTTGCTGTCAGCTGAGAGGAGGAAACATGTTTTCTAAAAGCCAGAGACTGTTTCATAGAGCAGAGGGGATACAGGGATCAGGGAACCATGATGGAGAAACAAAAAATGAAAGAAAAGAGACTGAAGAGAGAAATGCTCTACTTCTGCTTTCTCCTCTCTCCCCTCTCCTCTCTCCCTCCCTCTCCCTCCATCTCTCCCTCCCTCCCTCCCTCTCCCTCCCTCCCCCCTCTCCTGATCTCTCCCTCCCTCTCCCTCCATCTCTCCCTCCCTCCCACACTCTTCTTTCCTCTCTCCCCTCTCCTGGTCTCTCCCTCCCTCCCACACTCTGCTTTCCTCTCTCCCTCTCTCTGTCCATTCTATGCCCCCCCCCCGCTCTGCTCTCCTATGCTGTGAGGTCTGTGGGGTTGAAAAACACAGGCCAGCCTGTCTCATTACTGTCACTCAGTCTGAGGGAGGAGGAGACTGGGTGGAGAGAACAGAAAGAGGGGGGGGGTAACAGGAATCTGGTATCTGTCCATCATAGTCAACTTGTCAGGGAGGGGGGGAGAGGGAGAGGGAGGGATGGGGGAGCATAGAATGGACAGAGAGAGGGAGAGAGGAAAGCAGAGTGTGGGAGGAAGAAAGAGTGATTTGGTGAATAACTGAGGAAAGAGAAAAGTAGTTGAGAACATTGTCTCATGTTGGACTCATTCATTGAGCTCTGTCCAGAAAATAAAAGAAGGCATAAAAAAGTGTCTACATGTTTTAGTGTTTTAAAGAGTTAAGAGTTAAGCGTTAACCTCCTGGCTAGGGATCCAGGATGTACACCTCTTCATGAAGACCAGACACACATGATTAACTACTGGCCCCACCTTTATTGACACAACACTATAACTGACATCACAGCTTATTGTTTTATTGACAGGTCGCTCCTAGCTAGAGTGATTTGAAGACAGATCAGATAGTTATGATGTCATAAATCTTTGATTATTAAAGGAAGTACAGTCCGTTTACATACACTTAGGTTGGAGTCATTAAAACTCGTTTTTCAAACCACTCCACACATTTCCTGTTAACAAACTATAGTTTTGGCAAGTCGGTTTTGGCAAATCTACTTTGACACAAGTAATATTTCCAACAATTGTTTACAGACAGATTATTTAACTTATAATTCACTGTATCACAATTCCAGTGGGTCAGTAGTTTACATACACTAAGTTGACTGTGCCTTTAAACAGCTTCGACAGTTCCAGAAAATGATGTCATGCATTTAGAAGCTTTTGATAGGCTAATTGACATAATTTGAGTCAATTGGAGGTGTACCTGTTTCAAGGCCTACCTTCAAACTCAGTGCCTCTTTGCTTGACATCATGGGAAAATCGAAAGATATCAGTCAAGACCTCAGAAAAGAAAATGTAGACCTCCACAAGTCTGGTTCATCCTTGGGAACAATTTCCAAATGCCTGAAGGTACCACGTTCATCTGTACAAACAATAGTACGCAAGTATAAACACCATGGGACCACGCAGCCGTCATACCGCTCAGGAAGGAGACGCGTTCTGTCTCCTAGAGATGAACGTACTTTGGTGCGAAAAGTGTAAATCAATCCCAGAACAACAGCAAAGGACCATGTGAAGATGTTTGAGGAAACAGGTACAAAAGTATCTATATCCACAGTAAAACGAGTCCTATATCGACTTAACCTGAAAGGCCGCTCAGCAAGGAAGAAGCCACTGCTCCAAATCCGCCATAAAAAAGCCAGACTACGGTTTGCAACTGCATATGAGGACAAAGATCGTACTTTTTGGAGAAATGTCCTCTGGTCTGATGAAACAAAAATAGAACTGTTTGGCCATAATGACCATCGTTATGTTTGCAAGCCGAAGAACACCATCCCAACCGTGAGGCACGGGGGTGGCAGCATCATGCTGTGGGGGTGCTTTGCTGCAGGAGGGACTGGTGCACTTCACAAAATAGATGGCATCATGAGGAAGGAAAATGATGTGGATATATTGAAGCAACATCTCATCAGTCAGGAAGTTAAAGCTTGGTCGCAAATGGGTCTTCCAAATGGACAATGACCCCAAGCATACTTCCAAAGTTGTGGCAAAATGGCTTAAGGACAACAAAGTCAAGGTATTGGAGTGGCCATCACAAAGCCCTGACCTCAATTCTATAGAAAATTTGTGGGCAGAACTGAAAAAGTGTGTGCGAGCAAGGAGGCCTACAAACCTGACTCAGTTACACCAGCTCTGTCAGGAGGAATGGGCCAAAATTCACCCAACTTATTGTGGGAAGCTTGTGGAAGGCTACCCGAAACGTTTGACCCAAGTTAAACAATTTAAAGGCAATGCTACCAAATACTAATTGAGTGTATGTAAACTTCTGACGCACTGGGAATGTGATGAAAGAAATAAAAGCTGAAATAAATAATTATCTCTACTATTATTCTGACATTTCACATTCTTAAAATAAAGTGGTGATCCTAACTGACCTAAGACAGGGAATATTTACTAGCATTAAATGTCAGGAATTGTGAAAAACTGAGTTTAAATGGAAACTTCAGACTTCAACTGTATATTTGCACTAGAGTCAAATAGAACTGAGACCTTTTCTCAGATGACACCCTATTCTGTGCAGAACGTTTGACCAAAGCCCAAAACTAGTGCTCTATATGGGGAATCTGGTGTTATTTGAAAAGTGAAGAAAGGTTGGCTCCCATGTGTGTTTACTGGTCTCTTTTATGACGCAGTCTCAGTCGTATCCTTGTGTGTGTCATTCCAGACTCTCTGTACCTACCTATGATTCAGCAGGATAGAGTGTTTATGTCCTTGGCCATCTGTCTGTCTATACAGTGCCTTCAGAAAGTATTCACATCCCTTGACTTTTTCCCCCAAAAATTGTGTTACAACCTGAATTTAAAATGGATTCAATTTAGATGTTTTGTCATTTGTCTACACACAATACCCCATAATGTCTAAGTGGAATTATGTGTTTTGAAAATTTTACAAATTAATAAAAAATGAAAAGCTGAAATGTCTTTGTTATGGCAAGTCTAAATAAGTTCAGGACTAAAAATGTGCTTAACGAGTCGCATAGTAAGTTGCATGGACTCACTCTGTGTGCAATAATATTGTTTAACATGATTATTTAATGACTACCTCATCTCTGTACCCCACACATACAATTATCTGTAAGGTCCCTGTCACGATCGTCGGAAGGAGCGGACCAATACGCAGCCGCGTGGAGTGAACATGATGACTTTATTTATAAAGCAACCACAAAAAACAACAAATGACGATAATGAAGTCCTCAGTGACACAACTGAACTTGGAACAATAACCCACAAAACAAAGGTGAAAACTGACAGTATAAATATGGCTCCCAATCAGAGATAACGAGCCGACAGCTGACACTCGTTACCTCCGATTGGGAGTCATTGACTACAACATACAACACCTAGAAAAACAACCCACAGACCTGCAAACATAGAAATACACCCGACAGAACTACCAACATAGAAAAACACCCAAATCCCCAACAAAACAACATACACTCTAGCTCACATACAAAAGTCCTAGAGCCAGAGTGTCACAGTACCCCCTAAAGGTGCGCACTCCGGGCGCACCAGCATACGCTCTAGGGGAGGGTCTGGGTGGGCGTCTGTCCACGGTGGTGGCTCTGGCCCCGGTCGTGATCCCCACCCCACCACAGTCACAAACTGCTTAGTAGGCAGTACCGGACTAAGGGACAGCACCTGACTAAGGGGCAGCACCGGACTAAGTGGCAGCACCGGACTAAGGGGCAGCACCGGACTAAAGGGGCAGCACCGGACCAAGGGGCAGCACCGGGCTAAGGGGCAGCACCTGACTAAAGGGCAGCACCGGACTGAGGGGCAGATCCTGGCTGGCTGGCTCAGGCGGATCCTGGCTGGACGGCTCTGGCGGATCCTGGCTGGCGGAAGGCTCTGGCTGATCCTGTCTGGCAGAAGGCTCTGGCTGATCCTGTCTGGCAGAAGGCTCTGGCTGATCCTGTCTGGCAGAAGGCTCTGGCTGATCCTGTCTGGCAGAAGGCTCTGGCTGATCCTGTCTGGCAGAAGGCTCTGGCTGATCCTGTCTGGCAGAAGGCTCTGGCTGATCCTGTCTGGCGGAAGGCTCTGGCTGATCCTGTCTGGCGGAAGGCTCTGGCTGATCCTGTCTGGCAGAAGGCTCTGGCTGATCCTGTCTGGCGGAAGGCTCTGACGGCGTTGGGCAGACGGGCAGTTCAGACGGCGTTGGGCAGACGGACAGTTCAGGCCCCGTTGGGCAGACGGGCAGTTCAGACGGCGTTGGGCAGACGGACAGTTCAGGCCCCGTTGGGCAGACGGCAGACTCTGGCCGTCTGAGGCGCATCGTAGGCCTGGTGCGTGGTGCCGGAACAGGAGGTACCGGGCTGAGGACACGCATCTCAGGGCTAGTGCGGAGAGAAGCAACAGGGCTTGCTGGACCCTGGGAACGCACATGACGCCTAGTGCGGGGAGCCGGAACAGGGCATGCTGGACCCTGGGGACTCCCATAACGCCTAGTGCGGGGAGCCGGAACAGGGCATGCTGGACCCTGGGGACTCACATACCGCCTAGTGCGGGGAGCAGCAACAGGACGCACAGGACTCGGGGAACACACAGGAGGCTTGGTGCGTGGTGTAGGCACTGGTGGTACTGGGCTGGAGCGAGGAGGTGGCGCCGGAAATACCGGACCGTGCAGGCGTACTGGCTCCCTTGAGCACTGAGCCTGCCCAACCTTACCTGGTTGTATACTCCCCATCGCCCGACCAGTACGGGAAGGAGGAATAACCCGCACCCGGCCTATGTGGGCGAACCGGGAACACCATGCTTAAGGCAGGTGCCATGTAAGCCGGCCCGAGGAGACGCCCTGGTGGCTTGATGCGTAGGGGCCGGCTTCATGACCTCCGGCTCAATGCTCAACCTAGCCCGGCCGATACGTGGAGCTGGAATGTACCTTACCGGGCTATGCCTGCGTACAGGAGACACCATGCGCTCAACTGCGTAACACGGTGTCTGCCCGTACTCTCGCTCTCCACGGTCAGTCCAGGGAGTAGGCGCAGGTCTCCTACCTGACTTCGCCATACTCCCTTCTAGCCCCCCAAGAAATTTTTGGGTAATCCTCTCGGGCTTCCAGCCTCGACTCCGTGCTGCCTCCTCATACCACCTCCTCTCGGCTTTAGCTGCCTCCAGCTCTTCACGAGGGCGGTGATATTCCTCCGGTTGTGCCCAAGGACCCTTTCCATCCAGAATCTCCTCCCAAGTCCATGAATCCTTAGGAGGTGTCCACAAATCCTGTCTAGGTAGGTCCTGTTGCCGCTTGTTACGCTGCTTGGTCCTTTTACGGTGGGTTATTCTGTCACGATCGTCGGAAGGAGCGGACCAATACGCAGCGCGTGGAGTGAACATGATGACTTTATTTATAAAGCAACCACGAAAAACCAACAAATGACGATAAAGAAGTCCTCAGTGACACAACTGAACTTGGAACAATAACCCACCAAACAAAGGTGAAAACTGACAGTTTAAATATGGCTCCCAATCAGAGATAACGAGCCGACAGCTGACACTCGTTACCTCCGATTGGGAGTCATTGACCACAACATACAACACCTAGAAAAACAACCCACAGACCTGCAAACATAGAAATACACCCGACAGAACTACCAACATAGAAAAACACCCAAATCCCCAACAAAACAACATACACTCTAGCTCACATACAAAAGTCCTAGAGCCAGAGTGTCACAGTCCCTCAGTCGAGCAGTGCATTTCAAACACAGATTCAACCACAAAGACCAGGGAGGTTTTCCAATGCCTCACAAAGAAGAGCACCTATTGGTAGATGGGTAAAACAAAACTAAAAGCAGACATTGAATATTTCTTTGAGCATGGTGAAGTTATTAATTACACTTTGGATGGTGTAGCAATACACCCAGTCACTACAAAGATACAGGCGTCCTTCCTTACTCAGTTGCCAGAGAGGAAGGAAACAGTTCAGGAATTTCACAATGAGGCCAATAGAGACTTTAAAACAGTTTCAGAGTTTAATAGCTTTGATAGGAGAAAACTGAGGATGGATCAACAACATTGTAGTTACTCCACAATATTAACCTAATTGACAGATTGAAAAGAAGGAAGCCTGTACAGAATACAAATATTCCAAAACATGCATCCTGTTTGCAACAATGTACTAAAGTAATACTGCAAAAGAAGGTGGCAAAGCAATTACCTTTTTGTCCTGAATACAAAGTGTTATGTTTGGGGCAAATCCAATACAACACATTACTGAGTACCACTCTCCATATTTTCAAGCATAGTGGCGGCTGCCTCATGTTATGGGCATGCTTGTAATCGTTAAAGACTGGGGAGTTTTTCAGGATAAAAAAGAAACGGAATGGAGCTAAACACAGGCAAAATCCTAGAGGAAAACCTGTTTCAGTCTGCTTTCCACCAGACACTGAGAGATGAATTCACCTTTCAGGACAATAACCTAAAACAAAAGGACAAATATACACTGGAGTTGCTTACCAAAAGGCATTGAATGTTCCTGAGTGGCCGAGTTACAGTTTTGACTTGAAACTAATTGAAAATCTGAAAATGGTAGTCTAGCAGTGATCAACAACCAATTTGACAGAGCTTGAAGAATTCAAATTCAAATGAATAATGGGCAAATGTTGCACAATCCAGGTGTAGAAAGCTCTTAGGGACATACCCAGAAAAACTCACAGCTGTAATCGCTACCAAAGGTGCTTCTACAAAGTATTGACTCAGGGGTGTGAATACTTATGTAAATGAGATATTTGTGTTTTATATTTTCAATATATTTGCAAAAAAACTAATCTAAAACATGTTTTCAATTTGTCATTATGGGGTATTGTGTGTAGATGGGTGAGAGAAAAAAATCGATCCATTTTGAATTCAGGCTGTAACACAAGAAAATGTGGAATAAGTCAAGGGGTATGAATACTTTCTAAAGGCACTGTATGTACATATTTGAAAAGATTGGAGCCAGGCCAGCTCTCCCCTCTTGACCTTCTCAGTAATTGATGTTGTATTAAGTGCTGCCATCCTTCTCAATAATGACAGAAGGACTTGATCACCTAGAGGAGGGAGGGAGGGAGGAGAGAGGACGAGAGTAGAGGACAGGGAGGGAGGGAGGGAGGGAGGGAAGAAGAGGAAAGGAGAAGAGAAGAAGAGGAGGATGAACGCATGAATGGAGGGAGTGGGCACAATGAGGAAGAAATGGAACGGAGGAAAGTTAAAGATGATTCACTTGAATTACCGTCTTCTATCCAGAGAAGGAGGTTTGGGTGACCTTTGATGTCCACTGCAGAACACTAAACCACATAGACACATCAGACATACTGTATGTATCATTGGTGAACGGTGAGAGAGTCAAGGGCAAAGCACCATATCACAGTGAAAGGTTCTGGAATCTCCAAGGTATTCCCCTTTTGAAAAGGCAATTAGCTATTATGTATCGTACTCTGGAAGGTCGTTCCACTCCAAATCCCATGGTAGATTACCCTAGCACTTTTGGACATTACTAATTTGCCCCAAAATAGGACATTCTAATTTGGTCCATGAGTAGTTATGCTATGTAGGGACTTTTTCAAAAAGTTTCCAATGGCTTTTAAACCTTGTCTGTACTCATCACTAAGTCTGATGATTTGACTAAACCGAGACATTTTCGACACCATACTGTAGACACTCTACATGGTACATTTCAGCTCCCTGAACTTGGATAGCAATTATAGAGATATTTTATGTATAATTAAGGCAAATGTAGGGAGATGCCAAAGGTAAAATATAATAAACATGTTTGATATTTTATCATCCAGATGCATGCTTAAATAAGGAATATAGCCAATGCAGTATGAATGTATGTATATTATTTTTTAAGAAAGTGCCTGAGCCACGCCACCAATAGAATGAGAGGCTTCATATAGAAAAGCATTCATTACCTTTTGGAGTGGACCATGTGTGACAGCTGGACGTTGAAAGATAAGGGTGGCACAGAACTAAAATAAGTTAGGAATTTGCCATAAGGGGAGTAACTGTATATGCTATGTAAGCATGACTGTGCATTTGTGTGTGTATAAAAGGGATCTCTAAGCCAAAGAGAGACAGTTGTTCCATGGAGCAGCTCGGCTTTGTTATTTGATAATAAAGTCTCACATTTTGGATTCACAAGCTCCAGTTTCTTGAGAGATATTTTTGAGTTGACTACTTTTGAGTCAAATATTTCTATCACATAAATGGCGAGCGTTGCCAGGAGTTGAAAACAGGGACCAGAGACGATGGACATCTGCGGTTGTGAAACAGCTTGGACGGACCATACAAACAAAAGCGGCCGCTTTTAAAAAGGTAAGCCAAGTTCTTACTTATATAGTATAAAGTTTGTGTGGTTCGATCCGGGGCCCGGCCTCAGCTGCAGAATACCAAGTAGGTCTCTACAAATTTAAGAACCAGAAAATTAGAGACTGGGAGCTTTTGGATTTAAAATGCATGTTAAATGATGAAAAGCCTCGAGGGTTGCAATAAGTAGAAAATAGTTTAAGTAAAAGTAGATCTGCTCAGTCCGAGTAGGTGGATGGTCTGCTTGGGTTGGTGTGGTTCAGTCATTGTGGTTGAGTGGGGTGGGTTATCTGTCTCGTTTGAGTTGATCATTTGGTCAGTATGATTGCATCTGTTTGACTAAACTGACTGTTTTGTCTGACGCGTCTTGTACTCGTCGATGTCACTCGGTTGTTCATCTGAACCGTTTGTTCAAATCATTTGATTCATTTGTTCGTCCTGCTGGTCATTCTGTTTAATCCATTGTGATTTGATTGGTTGTGGTCAAGTTGGATGATTCATCTGTCTCATTCAGGTTGCTCATCTGGACAGTCTGATCGATCTGTTTGATTCGATTGTTCAATACATGCATTCAATCATCGGGGTCACTCGGCTGCTCATCTGATGCGTCTGTTCGATTCGGTCGATTCATTTGATTCATCTTGCTGATCACTTTGTCTGGGTCATTTCGGCATGGGCGGCTGTCCATCTGGTTGAACGATCAGAGAATAAAATAGTAGAAGCCCTACAGATACCACTCTAAACGTGTCGGGGAAGTGAATCATTTTGAGGACTGCTTAGGTAGGCGAAATCCTGTATAATACTGCTTTTTCTCTGTGTCGAGGAAGTGAATCAGAGAAAAAGGGCTGAATTTACAGGTCGCTTTGGAAAGCGTAGTATAGGTAGAAGTCCAGTTAAGGTGTGTCGAGGAAGTGAATCGCCTAGGGGGCTATATAAATAGAAATCCTGTATAAAACAGTTTTTCTTGTGTCGAGGAAGTGTATCAAGAAGGGGTTAAATTTACAGGTAACTTAGACAAGTGCGTGAAAGAGTGAGAGTGCAAGTAAGTGTGAAAATCTCTGTATTGGTGGAGAAAGGTTGGCGCACCTTTCCTGGACCGTTACTTAAGTCTAACCTGGTAGGAAGGACGCACCCGGTCTCACACCAAGGGAAGAAGAGTGAATGGTGTGTGAATGCTCATAGGGGTAGAAACACACACATAGATGAGTGGTTTAAAGCTAAGGAAAACACTAGCAAGGGAAAGATTCATGAGGTGTTCCACACAAAAGAAAAGTGGACATCAGGAGATATTATATTATTATTACATAAAGAGACTGTCGAATGCCCATTAATAATGAATAAGTTCTGACCAAACAATAATCAAAGAAGCACAAATAGTTTAACAATAAAAGCGAATACTAATATAAAAATAATTAAGAAGGAGAAATAAATAAATAAATAGGACGAATACTAAAATGGATTAAAAAGGAAGTTACAAAAAATATATAGGTCATAAATATGAATAAAACGGCGGTAGAAATACTCTGCTAGGTATCCCTTAGGCAAGGGAGAAATAGCGAAAACATCTGAAAAATGGGAGAAACGCACCAGGAAAATGGGCACCAAATGGCCAGAAGGAGGAACATTTGATGTCACGGTGTGTGAGGAAATGGAAACACTGATAAAGAACCATAAAGCAAAAGACACAGGAAAGAAGAGAAGCACCAAAAAAAGAAAGAGAAAAATAAGTACTCAACATGTTCAAAAATGGAAGGAGAAGGATTGCTAAAGAACATGCGAGAAGCCAGAAACATGTTGAGAAAAGATGATGAGAAAACAAACAAAAAGAAAGCAGATTGGTCTGTGGGACCCCCACCATATGTTGGTGGACAATATCCCCAGGTGTCCGGACTAGTATCAATAAAAGGAGAATATTGAGAGAAAAGGAAGAAATAGAGAGGGAGCAGAGTGAGGCAAGACAGCGGACAGGCAGAGAGCTAGAGGAGGAAGAAGGAGCAGCAGCTGAAATATGGGGAGATTGCAATCAAGGCATAAGGGAAGAAAGATTGCGGAATAGGAGAACATTGAGAAGACCTGAAAAATACAAGGGACAATATCCAATTCTAATAAAAGGTACCCAGGCTCACTATGTTCTGTGGGGATCACAGGACCTAGAAGGATTGGTTGCCCGTCTGCCAGATTTGCATGATGGGGCAGGAAAATGGATAAGGATTTTTGAGGAACAAACCATGGGGAAACTGCTGGCTGTGGTGGATCTGAAGGCACTGTTGGCAAGGGTGGTTGGAAAGGCAAAAATGGAGGATATACTGGGGAACAGTGACCTGAGGAGAGAAGTGAGTGACCCACAAGGAGATGGAATGGACTTTGATTCACACTGCCCTGAAGTCTGGCAAGCACTAAGACGGGAATACCTGGCGAGAATTGACCCCAAGTCACTGAAAGGGGGGACACTGGGAGAAACTGAGAATCCAGCTGCCTATCTACATGAACCGATGAAACAATGGAGACTGGAAACAGAACGAGATCCAGAAGGGGACCCACTGATGACAACTCTATTCTGAAACTCAATAATAGAGGCCATGCCCCAATCAGTGAGAAGCAGGAGGATGTGGTGGGACTAACCTCAAAGACACACAAATAATTCTGTGACCATGTGATACATGCAGTAGAAAAACACAGAAAGGATGAACAGAGACTTATGGAGCAGGGGAGAGACATTCAGAGGAAACTGACTCAACTCCAATTGGAAGAACTGACAAACAGAGGGAAGAAGAAAATACAGGCCCCAGTAACAGCACCTGCGAATGAAACAGGAATGATGGCTGTAGTCACTCCAGGAGGGCCATATCTGCCTCCCGCGCCACAGGCCCAAGTACAACCCACAGCACCAGTAGTGAATGTGTATGCACAACAACCCCGGCAATGGAATAATAACAATAAACAGCAAAAATCTCAGCAAAATAATCAGAAAGGAGGAAATCGGGAAACACAAGGGGAACCTGGAATTTGCTGGGGATGCCAGCAGCCAGGGCATACCAGACGAAACTGCCCCACAAACCCCTGGCAAAAACAGGGGAACAAAAACCAAAATAATTGGAAGCAAGCAGACGGCTGGCAACCAAAGGAACCTGACGGCTGGCAACAAAATCAGCAACAAATCCAAGGTCCTGTGAATCCATGGGCAGGGCCCAATCAGAGGTACTAGGGGTGCCCAAAGAATCCTACCGGGGAGGGTCAGTTTCCAGTACTAACTACACAAGCTGATCGAGAACCTATGCTGCAGGTTCAAATAGAGAACAGAGGCACACCCATGATGGTTGACACTGGAGCCACTTACACCTGTGTAAGTCCAAATTATGCCTCTCACCTCCCCATGTCTGGCAAATATGCCAAAACTGTGGGATTCTCGGGACAAACGCAGTTAATTCCAATGACAGCTCCAGTTCGCCTGACAGCGGATGACAAATCCGCAACCCTCCCTATACTTGTATCAGAACACACCCCTGTCAATCTATTGGGAAGAGATGCCCTATGCAAAAGGGGTATGCAAATTCAATGTTCCTCCGAAGGGGTAATCATAGACAGGGCAGGGTTAAACTTACAAATGGTAATGAAACAGGATACAGCAAATGTCTATTGGTTAGGGGACATTGAGACAGAAGAAGATAAGTAGGAAATGGGGTAGGTTTATTCAGGTTCAGATACCAGAAGCAGAAAGAGGAAAGTCAGAATATCACTGCACCATGCAATATGATCCCTGTCGTGATTATCTTTTAGAGCAACTGTGGTTGTTAAATGCAAATGGAAATCAGTACCTATAATGTCTCAGTACAAAATTATAGGAAAACAAGGAGCAGCAATGGAGGTGACGGACATGGATGGCTCAGACTTTGTGGCAAAATGGTACAATGTTTCTGAAGCTGCCCCACACATTACCTTGCTGGTGAACAAGGGAATGGAGGCCAAGGATTTGGGCCCCATGATGAAGCGAGCAAAAACAATTCAATGGAACAAGACAGAAAATCCACTGATTTATCACTCAAAAGATAAAGCCTTAATCAAGATACACCATACTACAATAATGACTGGGGACCCAAGGGAAGTGGAAGTTACATCCCAACAGCTAACACAGCTAGGGGAAGCAACAGAATTTGAGGACCAGCAAAAACAGGAAATGGAGAAAAACATACCTCATGAGGTATGGTCACAACATGATACAGATGTTGGATTGGTAAAATCAGCAAGTCCTGTGTTTGTCAAAACAAAGCCAGATGTTAAGCCCCCTTGGAGGGCTCAATACCATATGAAACCTGAAGCAGAAGAGGGCATCAGCGCCATAATTGAGGGACTGATAAAAGCAGGAGTACTGATAGAAACACAAAGTTGTTGTAATACACCTTTGTTGCCGGTCCTTAAAGCAGATGGGAAAAAGTGGAGGCTGGTACACGACTTAAGGGCCATAAATGACATAGTACAAGATTGGCCTGCTGATGTACCAAACCCTCATACGCTACTCACCAATGTTCCCCCAGAAGCCAAGTACTTCACAGTGATTTACCTATGTGGAGCATTTTTTAGTGTGCCCCTGGCAGAAGAGTGCAAACACTTGTTTGCATTTACCTACAAAGGTAAACAATACACATATACTCGGACGCCACAGGGATTTAAGCATTCTCCTCATGTGTTCAATCAGGTGTTAAGAACAGACCTAGAAGATATAATACTTGAAGGAACATTGATCCAGTATGTGGATGATCTGTTGATCTGCGCTCCCTCCTTAGAACAATGCCATGCTGATTCTATGAATGTTTTAAAGCGACTGGCAGAAGGAGGACACAAGGTGTCAAAAACGAAACTTCAGTACTGCCAATCTCAAGTTGAATATCTAGGAAGAACAATTGCACATGGAACAAAGGCGATAGCACCAGGACAACTGGAAGGAATCAGCAAGGCACCACTCCCTCAAACAGTTGCTCAGATGATGACGTTCTTAGGGATGACTGGATTCAGCTCAGACTGGATAGAGGAGTATGCGGTTAAAACTGCTCCTCTGCGAGAAATCATGAAAGAAGCAGGAAAATTAGACCTTAGCAAGTCTGGAATGGAACAGTGATGCATTGACTGCGTTTGAAACAACGAAGAAGGAAATGCAGTCAGCTCCGGCTCTAGCAGCCCCAGATTACACAAAACCATTCTTGTTGTATGTGGCAAACAGATGTGATAGGTATGCAACAGCGGTACTTATGCAAGAGACATGCAGTGGAAGACGAAAACAACCTATTGTGTATTATAGTTCTAAACTAGATTCTGTTGCCCAGGGATATCCACCCTGTTATCAAGGTCTAGCTGCATTACAATATGCATATGACAAAGCGTCCACAATTACTATGGGATACCCGGTAACAATACATACACACCAATAAAATAGTGGAACTAATAGAACAAGGGAAGTTTGTCCTTACCAATGCTAGAACTTTAGAATACATGACTCTATTGACCTATCCAGATGTTTCCATTAAACGATGCAGTACAGTAAACCCAGCTGAAAGAATCCCCTTGGAGTTTGAGGGGCAAGCACATGACTGTGTAGCAGATTCATTGACATTTACTCGACTAAGGCCAGACTTAGAGTCAACCCCGTTGTCCAGCCTGGGGGAAGAATGCATAGATGAGTATTTTGTTGATGGATCCTGTTATAAAGATAATGTGGGAAATCATGCAGGCTATGCAGTAGTGCAAAAACAAGGAGAAGATTTCAAAGAGGTGATAGCAGAATACTGTCCACAGCCATGCTCAGCCCAGTTGGCTGAACTAAAAGCACTCACTGCAGCTTGCATCCTAGGAAAACGAAAAACTGTTAATATCTATACTGATTCAGCATATGCACATGGGGTGTGTCATTTATTTGGGGCAGTCTGGAAGCAGCGAGGGTTCAAGAAAAGCGATGGTACACCCATACAACACCACGAGCAGATTGTGGAATTAATGACGGTGTTAATGTATCCCACTAAATTGGCGATAGTGAAATGTCAGGCGCATAGGAAAGGAAAATGATTTATAACCAAAGGAAACAATGCAGCTGATGAAGCTGCAAAGAAGGCATCTAGATGCACCATCCCAGTGTTAACAGCACCAATGGTCATTATTGAATCCATACCACAGCCAGATGATATAATAAGGATGCAGGAAAGAGCAGGTCCTTATGAACAGACTATGTGGCACCAAAGAGGGGCCACCAAATATGTGAAGGGATTATGGAGATCTCATGAAGGAACCATAGTAGCACCTAGTGTGTTGCTCAACCTACTGATAACTGATGCGCATGGTTTTGACCATTGCGCAAGTGTCACGCCCTGGCTCTGGGGACTCTTTAATGTTGAGCCAGGGTGTTAGTTCCTATGTTTAGTTGTTCCTTGTTTTCTGTCTAGATCGTTTAGATCTATGTTGGCCAGGGTGGTTCCCGATCAGAGGCAGCTGTTGCTCGTTGTCTCTGATTGGGCACCATACTTAGGCAGCCTGTTTTGCACAGTTGATTGTGGGATCTTGTTCTGTATAGGTTTGTGTTGGTGAACCTTTAGACTTCACGTATCGTTTTGTTGTTTTGTTGTTGGTGTAAAGTACTCATTAAAAGATGTACGCCTATCACGCTGCGCCTTGGTCCGTATCTAACGACGATCGTGACAGAAGATCCCACCAAAATAGGACCAAGCAGCGTGTGCAGGAGCAAACACCGGGTATGGAACAGGAGGTTACTCTGGTAGATGTCCTCCTCGGTTGGGGGAGAATCACAGAGGAGGAGGCCGTCCGCTACCGGAGGGCGATGAGGGAGGATGCCCAGGCAGGAGAGGAGAAGCGGCGCCAACCGGGTCGTCGTCGGACAGGCGAGAGGCAACCCCAATAATTTTTTTGGGGGGGCACACGGCATGGACGACGGGGATGCTGGAGGCAGCTACAGGACGTATCGGCGGATTAGGAGAGGAGGCCACCAGGTTTGGGGGGCTGGAAGGGAGGTTGGCGGAGCCTAGAGGTAGAGCAGAGCCAACTCCCCGTACTCAGGCTAGGCAGCGTGAGACTGGGCAGGTTCCGAGTTATGCGGAGCTGCGTACTGTGCCGCGAGTGGTCCGGCACAGTCCTGTACGTCCTGTGCTAGCACCACGCACATGTCGTGCTAAGGTGGGCATGCAGCCAGGACGGAGTGTGCCGGCTCAAAGCTCGTGGCCTCCAGTACACCTCCTCTGTCCCGGATATCCTGCGCCAGTGCCACGTGCTGTAGTGCCAGTACGAGTGCACAGCCCTGTACGTCCTGTGCTGATGCCTCACACAGAGTGTGTAGAAATAGGCATTCAGCCAGGACGGGTTGTGTCAGCTCTTCGCTCCAGACCTCCAGTCCGTCTCCACAGCCCGGTCCGGCCTGTTCCTGCTCCCCGCACCAAGCCAGTGGTGCGCGTCGTCAGCCCGGTCCGGCCCGTTCCTGCTCCCCGCACCAAGCCAGTGGTGCGCGTCGCCAGCCCGGTCCGGCCCGTTCCTGCTCCCCGCACCAAGCCTGTGGTGCGCGTCGCCAGCCCAGCCCGGCCCGGCCCGTTCCTGCTCCCCGCACCAAGCCAGTGGTGCGCGTCGTCAGCCCGGTCCGGCCCGTTCCTGCTCCCCGCACCAAGCCAGTGGTGCGTGCGCGTCAGCCCGGTCCGGCCCGTTCCTGCTCCCCGCACCAAGCCAGTGGTGCGCGTCGCCAGCCCGGCCCGGCCCGTCCCTGCTCTCCGCACCAAGCCAGTGGTGCGCGTCGTCAGCCCGGTCCGGCCCGTTTCTGCTCCCGCGCACCAAGCCTGTGGTGCGCGTCGTCAGCCCGGTCCGGCCCGTTCCTGCTCCCCGCACCAAGCCTGTGGTGTGCGTCGTCAGCCCGGTCCGGCCGTTCCTGCTCCCCGCACCAAGCCAGTGGTGCGCGTCGTCAGCCCGGTCCGGCCCGTGCCTGCTCCCCGCACCAAGCCTGTGGTGCGCGTCGTCAGCCTGGTCGGCCTGTTCCTGCTCCCCGCACCAAGACAGTGGTGCGTACGTCAGCCCGGTCCGGCCCGTTCCTGCTCCCCGCACCAAGCCTGTGGTGCGGCGTCGCCAGCCCGGCCTGGCCCGTTCCTGCTCCCCGCACCAAAGCCAGTGGTGCGCGTCGTCAGCCCCGTCCGGCCCGTGCCTGCTCCCCGCACCAAGCCTGTGGTGCGCGTCGCCAGCCCGGTCCGGCCTGTTCCTGCTCCCCGCACCAAGCCAGTGGTGCGCGTCGCCAGCCCGGTTCGGCCTGTTCCTGCTCCCCGCACCAAGCCAGTGGTGCGCGTCGTCAGCCCGGTCCGGCCCGTTCCTGCTCCCCGCACCAAGCCAGTGGTGCGCGTCGTCAGCCCGGTCCGGCCCGTTCCCGCACCAAGCCAGTGGTGCGCGTCGTCAGTCCGGCACGGTCCGTGCCTGTTCCACCTGTGCCTGGTCCGGCACCGGTCAGCTGCTCCACGCCGGAGCCAGAGCAATCCGCTCCACCGGTGTTCAGTCCAGCTCCGGCCAGCAGGGCCAGACCACAAGGGCGAGAGAGAGAGTGGTGGTCACGCCCGGAGCCGGATCCGCCTCCGAGGCGGAATGCCCACCCGGCCCCTCCCTTGTGGTGTTTGGTTGGCGCGGTCGCAGTCCGCGCCTTTGGGGGTGGTGTACTGTCACGCCCTGGCTCTGGGGACTCTTTAATGTTGAGCCAGGGTGTTAGTTCCTATGTTTAGTTGTTCCTTGTTTTCTGTCTAGATCGTTTAGATCTATGTTGGCCAGGGTGGTTCCCGATCAGAGGCAGCTGTTGCTCGTTGTCTCTGATTGGGCACCATACTTAGGCAGCCTGTTTTGCACAGTTGATTGTGGGATATTGTTCTGTATAGGTTTGTGTTGGTGAACCTTTAGACTTCACGTATCGTTTTGTTGTTTTGTTGTTGGTGTAAAGTACTCATTAAAAGATGTCCGCCTATCACGCTGCGCCTTGGTCCGTATCTAACGACGATCGTGACAGCAAGGGGGGAGATAATAAGGAAAATTAAAAAACAAGGATACTGGTCTCCATACCTACAGGCAACAATAGATGAGGCATTAGCAAGATGTAAGGTGTGTGCACAAAACAATGTAAGGAAAGGAATAACAACGCCTATAGGGCACATACCAGTTCCTGAAGGACCATTTCGACACTTAGTCATGGACTATGTAGATATGGTAAAAAAGGTGAATGGCAAAAGGTACATGCTAGTGATCATAGATAGATTCAGTAGATGGGTAGAAGCGGTACCCTCAGCAGATCTAGGATCAGGAGCAGTAATCAAATTTCTAACCAGAGAAGTAATACCCAGATTTGGAATACCAACAGAAATCAGTTCAGACAATGGATCAGCATCTATTCAGAAAACAGTGAAGCAAGTATTACAGCAGCTAAGGATTAAGCAAAGACTAGTGTGTGTATCATCCGCAATCTCAGGGGATGGTTGAGATAATTAATGGTACCCTCAAGGCTAAACTGAATAAAATCTGTGCCAGTGCAAAGCTCAATTGGGTGGATGCACTACCACTAGCGTTGATGAGTTATCGCATGCAAACGAACAGAAATACGCATTTAACCCCACATGAAATGCTTACTGGTCGATCCATGCCAGTGCCAGTTCTAAGAGGGCCCTACAAAGGACCCTCATTGGAACAATTAGAGATGGAACTTAAAGCATATGTAAGACAACTAACTGCTATACATAAAGTGATCTATCTCCAGGAAAAAGGGCGAGAACCGGAACCTGGACCAGAGGAGCCAGGGCCGGTGATTCCAGGAGATCGAGTCTACATTCGAGTGTTTCGCAGGAAGTGGAACGAGCCCAGGAGAGAAGGACCATACACGGTGATCCGAGCGACGCCCACAGCAGTACAGGTGGAAGGAAGCACAATGTGGTACCATCTGAACCACTGCACCAGGGTCCCGAAGAGAACCGGTCTGCCGTCGGCGAGCCATGGGGAAGCGGAGGATGTCGAGGCACCAGATGGAGTCCAAGAAGAAGAAGCAAGCACGAGTCCAAGTGCCAACGTCGAAGGACAACAGGCACTCCCTCCTGAAAATCCAGAGAGTCGGGAGGTGGGGCCTGATGATGTGGGGAATACTGCTGATAGGATACCTGCCGTGGCAGATGGCCCAAACACAAGCAGAGACCCAGGGAATGGAGGGACAACAGGAGAAGGAGGAGGAAGCGATCTTTCTACCATTGAAGGAAGAGACTCCTCTGCTGTTGAGGAAGGGGACTTTCCCACAATTGACTTCTCTGCCCTCACATGGTCACTGACAATTTAAGAACTGTGGAATTGCTCTAACGGTAATAGCAGTTAACCTAGGAGAGATGGTGGTGAGTCTGCCTACAACTATACAATATTCTAGAGATAGTCTTACTGAGCCAGGAAGAATTGTTGTTGTGAATAAAGAACAAGTATTGTATACAGGATGGCCTAGATTGGGGAAATGTCAGATTGAAGGATATGCAATGTTTAAAATAAAATGCCTAAAAAATCATTGTGTAGAAGTTGAGCTAAAAGGGAATGGACATAAAAAAAATAATGTATATAAAACAAGCCAAACATCTCATGATTTCGTCAGTACTTAAGGAATTGGTTCCTGAAGCTAAAATAAGAAATAGAATAAAAAAGCATGTACCTTTGGAAATAGCTCGAACCAGTATTTCTATTCCAGCCCAAGTACTGACAGCTACAGAAACTCAAAAATCATTTTCAATACGAAGGATAAAACCTCTGCCGGAAAAATCACTTTGTGGGTGGGCTAATCATCAAACAAGAGGAGAAGCAATCTGGGATGAATATGACTGCCAAATAGAAGTTAACAAAGGAGACACTAGTTGGGAAATTACCTTAAAGGAATTGACTCAAGAAAATAATGCAAAGTACATATTGGAAATAGTTAGCACTAAAGGGTCAGAAGGGAATAGTATAACAACAATGGACATTGATCCTATTTCCAAACACCAATCTAGACAGGAAGAAGAACCCAAAATAGTTAATGTAACTATGACCACTACACAAGGACCACTAATTACTATAGCAGTTGAACCAACAAAGACAGGATTAGAAAAAATAGGAACAACTGTTTTTTTTTCAAAATGTATGGGATTCTTTAACTAATTGGGGAAATCAGGAAAATAGACAATCTACCTCAGCCCCAACAGTAATACCGAAAGTAATGAAAGCACCAACAAAATTAGGAAGGCTATGGGAGGGGAGCCATGCTGTCACGGTTTCGGCCGAGGCTGCTCCTCCTCCTTGTTCGGGCAGGCTTCGGCGGTTGTCGTCTCCGGAGTACTAGCTGCCACCGTTCTTTGTTTTCGATGTTTGTTTGGTTTGGTCTGTTTGGTACACCTGTTCTTGTTTAGTGTTGATTATGTGTCCTATAAGTTCTCGTTGTTTCTGTCATGTGTTGTGTGTAATTGGTTTCACCTGTCTGTTGGTGCTGTTCACTTTTTGCCAGTCGCTAGCGTGTATCGTCGCACTGTTGTTTTCGTGCGCAGTCGGTTTTGTGTTGTACGCACTGTTGCGTATTGTTTGCCTCCGGGTTGGTTAGACCCGTTTGTTATTTTGTCTTTTCAAGTAAAGACTGGTTTGACTTAGCTCCTGTGTCCTGCACTTGATTCCGCACCACATCCGCATCAGATACCCTGACACATGCAAAATGATTGGTACAAATGGGCACAATATTCAGCTAAAACAATTAATAGAAAAATGAATGGTTTAGTATGTGCTCCTTCTCCATTAAAATAATTGATAGTAATACCAAATCCACACAGTTACAAGGACTGTGCTAACTTTAAACGAAGCTACTGTCATCTTAAAAGAGGAGAAAGGCCCTACTGTCCTGCAGAATGTTTATCATTTTTGGGAAATCCCTATCATTACAGATTCTATAATCAAGTAGGATGGGGAGAGTGGTGTAAAAAATTAGATATCAGAATAGAGCCCAGAAAAATGGAAGCACTGGAAAAATACTGTATAGACTATAATCAAAATTATGAATGTTACAACAAAACGGATGGGGAGCACGATTTGGGAAAATGTAAGGGAAAGTGTGAGACCACATGGCACCTAAATAATGATATGTCCTGGAATGCAGATACCCCCCACAGAGCAGTTTATCAGGCAGCAGGATCAAGTACTGGGGTAATAGCTACAAATGGAGGGCCGGGTGACCCTGGGGAATGTGAGAAGCAAACACTGGCAATGCCATTGATTTCTCCTTATGAGGATCAATCGGTGGCAGTGGCAGATTTATTTTGGGTATGTGGAGAACAAAAGATTAGAGCTACTTTGCCTAAAGGATGGAAGGGAGTATGTGCTAGAGTACAAATGCTTCAGGGGGTGGTTATATCAGAGTGGGAGGTAGACAAAACAACAAATAGGGATGCACAGAATAGTAATAAAAGGGTAAAAAGAGCATATGAACATGACCCCAATGTATATTTAGATGCAATAGGTCAACCCAGAGGAATTCCAAATGAATATAAGGCAAGGGATGAAATTCAAGCAGGATTTGAATCAATATTTGTCTGGATTTCAACCAACAAAAACCTAGAATGGATCAATTATATTTATTATAATCAACAAAGGTTTATTAATTACACAGACTCTGCATTATCAGCCCTAGGAGAGCAAGTACAGGCTACCAGTAGAATGGCATGGCAGAATAGGCAGGCTCTAAACTGGCTATTAGCGGAAAAAGGTGCAGTTTGTGTTATGTTTAGAGATGAATGTTGTACTTTTATCCCCGGATGGTTCATTCACTGAAGCAATGACTAAGCTCAAAGGACTACGAAAAGAGGTTAAGGACAATGCTGTGCATGATGCTCATTTTTGGGACTGGATGGACTTAACTTTGGGAAAATGGGGTGCAATGTTTACAAAAATGGCAATAATGATAGGAATATCACTTGTAGTGATGGGAGTAGTGTTTTGTTGTATACTACCTCTTTTGATTCAAACCACAGTAAAACAAATGACTGTACAGACCATTGTTACTAGTTCAGCCAAAGAAATACACCCAGTTCAGGGAGCTCCAGGACAGTATGTTAATGAATATGGGAAACCTTGTAATGTTAAAGGAGGACCAATGGACTGTCCAATTGGGAATCCTGAATGTTTGTATGGAGTTGTTCCTGGGGGTGGATGGGCTTGCCATGGTTACAAAGCCCAACAGAAAAATGTGGAGGTTAATTTAGAGGAAAACCTCCCAGACTTGTATCCAATACCTGACTGGGCTCTGGGTCCTCATCAGGATGGGTCAAGTAATGAGGAAGATATATTGGTTTAAATATATGCATGTAAAATGTAACCACATATGGCAAGGCTAAGAAGAAGTGGATGCACATGCTTACATTCATTTTTAAAATTAATATTTTTATTATTGGGACTTTGTTGGAAGTCCCAAAGGGGGGATTAAATAGAGATATTTTATATATCATTAAGGCAAATGTAGGGAGATGCCAAAGGTAAAATATAATAAAGATGTTTGATATTTTATAATCCAGATGCATGCTTAAATAAGGAATATAGCCAATGCAGTATGTAACTGTGCTTTAATGAATGTATGTATATTATTTTTTAAGAAAGTGCCTGAGCCACGCCACCAATAGAATGAGAGGCTTCATATACAGTGGGGAGAACAAGTATTTGATACACTGCCGATTTTGCAGGTTTTCCTACTTACAAAGCATGTAGAGGTCTGTAATTGTTATCATAGGTACACTTCAACTGTGAGAGACAGAATCTAAAACAAAAATCCAGAAAATCACATTGTATGATTTTTAAGTAATCAATTTGCATTTTATTGCATGACATAAGTATTTGATCACCTACCAACCACTAAGAATTCCGACTCTCACAGACCTGTTAGTTTTTCTTTAAGAAGCCCTCCTGTTCTCCACTCATTACCTGTATTAACTGCACCTGTTTGAACTCGTTAACTGTATAAAAGACACCTGTCCACACACTCAATCAAACAGACTCCAACCTCTCCACAATGGCCAAGACCAGAGAGCTGTGTAAGTACATCAGGGATAAAATTGTAGACCTGCACAAGGCTGGGATGGGCTACAGGACAATAGGCAAGCAGCTTGGTGAGAAGGCAACAACTGTTGGCGCAATTATTAGAAAATGGAAGAAGTTCAAGATGATGGTCAATCACCCTCGGTCTGGGGTCCATGCAAGATCTCACCTCGTGGGGCTTCAATGATCATGAGGAAGGTGAGGGATCAGCCCAGAACTACACGGCAGGACCTGGTCAATGACCTGAAGAGAGCTGGGACCACAGTCTCAAAGAAAACCATTAGTAACACACTACGCCGTCTTGGATTAAAATCCTACAGCGCACGCAAGGTCCCCCTGCTCAAGCCAGCGCATATCCAGGCCCATCTGAAGTTTGCCAATGACCATCTGTATGATCCAGAGGAGGAATGGGAAAAGGTCATGTGGTCTGATGAGACAAAAATAGAGCTTTTTGGTCTAAACTCCACTTGCCGTGTTTGGAGGAAGAAGAAGGATGAGTACAACCCCAAGAACACCATCCCAACCGTGAAGCATGGAGGTGGAAACATCATTCTTTGGGGATGCTTTTCTGCAAAGGGGACAGGACGACTGCACCGTATTGAGGGGAGGATGGATGGAGCCATGTATCGCGAGATCTTGGCCAACAACCTCCTTCCCTCAGTAAGAGCATTGAAGATGGGTCTTGGCTGGGTCTTCCAGCATGACAACGACCTGAAACACACAGCCAGGGCAACTAAGGAGTGGCTCCGTAAGAAGCATCTCAAGGTCCTGGATTGGCCTAGCCAGTCTCCAGACCTGAACCCAATAGAAAATCTTTGGAGGGAGCTGATAGTCCGTATTGCCCAGCGACAGCCCCGAAACCTGAAGGATCTGGAGAAGGTCTGTATGGAGGAGTGGGCCAAAATCCCTGCTGCAGTGTGTGCAAACCTGGTCAAGACCTACAGGAAACGTATGATCTCTGTAATTGCAAACAAAGGTTTCTGTACCAAATATTAAGTTCTGCTTTTCTGATGTATCAAATACTTATGTCATGCAATAAAATGCAAATTAATTACTTAAAAATCATACAATGTGATTTTCTGGATTTTTGTTTTAGATTCCGTCTCTCACAGTTGAAGTGTACCTATGATAACAATTACAGACCTCTACATGCTTTGTAAGTAGGAAAACCTGCAAAATCGGCAGTGTATCAAATACTTGTTCTCCCCACTGTAGAAAAGCATTCATGACCTTTTGGAGTGGACCATGTGTGACAGCTGGACGTTGAAAGATAAGGGTGGCGCAGAACTAAAATAATTTAGGAATTTGCCATAAGGGGAGTAACTGTATATGCTATGTAAGCATGACTGTGCATTTGTGTGTGTATAAAAGGGATCTCTAAGCCAAAGAGAG
>NC_059221.1:36867640-36882640 GCF_020615455.1 Coregonus clupeaformis
AAGTCCCTGCAGCAATGTTCCAACATCTAGTGGAAAGCCTTCCCAGAAGAGTGGAGACTGTTATAGCAGCAAAGGGGGGACCAACTCCATATTAATGCCCATGATTTTGGAATGAGACGTTCACATACTCATGTAGTGTATCAATGAGAACACCACAATTCATAAGCTCACAATTTAGACTCAAATAAACCCATTCAATATGAAAATAAACCATCAAAAGGATCAAATTACATTCAAATATCAACAAAAACTCTTACCTAAAAGGACAGACAAAGTTGTCTGTCGCCTGTATGACTTTGAATTATTAAATAATGTAATATGTCACATAGACAACAGCCAAACAGGACTGTGTTGCATAATTGGATGTCTGATTCAATCTATCCATCTGTTCATCATAGCTACCTTCTTTCATCCCTCAATTCATCCAATGTTTATCCAACCTTCCATCGAATCAAGCATACAAAGTCTCTACAGAAACTTTACCTTTCTAGATTCTATCAGCCATCTTCTTCCACGATGAAATCGGAACGGGGACTATGGATCTGTCTCCGTTCGCACGTACGTTAGTAATACATTAGCATAAATTAGTTAGTCACACGCAATATCTCAGACACCACAAGCCCAATTTTGATAAAACTTGGGTGAACTATGCGTCTTGACATAGAGATCTGGCATTTACAAAATGACACTGATTGGCCCAAGGGAAGCGCTATAGTAATCATCTGAAATTCCAAACTTTGAACAAGCATATATCTTGTCCCGTTTCAGCTTGAATTGTCACAAATACGTATAAGTAGGCCTAACTATAAGTAGGCCTAAGATATATCAGGGAACTGTCCAGCCCAAGCCATCTAATCCCCAGACACCTAATCACATATGCATATACTGAATAATACATGCTCCCCTGGACAATCACTGTACTCCTTTGAGATGGAATTCATGGTGAGATGGATATATATATTTTTTTAACAAACATAAGCGCATAATATCCCAGCTCAGACAACATTTCCTTTGTACATTCTTTATACTTATTTATTTTCTCCAGTTACTGGGAGAATGGCTGTCTGGATGGATTACTGTATGTCTGGATATTACTGAGTAAATACTCACAGCTCTGACATAGGCTTACAATCTTAGAAAAAAAGGTGGTATATAGAACCAAAAAGGGTTAATCGGCGGTCCCCATAGGATAACCCTTTGAAGAACCCCTTTTGGTTCCAGGTAGAACCCTTTTGGTTCCAGATGGAACCCTTTTGGGGTCCATGTTGAACCCTTTCCACAGAGGGTTCTACATGGAACCCAAAATAGTTCAAACCTGAAACCAAAAAGGGTTCTACCTGGAACCAAAAAGGGTTCTCCTATGGGGACAGCTGCAGAATCATTTTGGAACCCTTTTTTCTAAGAGTTTACTGGCTACAGTCTAAACACACACACACACACACACACACACACACTAAAGATGAGTACCTTCAGCGATAGCCTGCAGAGTAGTCTTGCAGGGCGGTAGGTGGGCTGAGGAAACCAGTGTGCTCCTTGGTCTGATCATCAGCTTCAACTACAAACCCCAGGTCTTTAACGGATTTAGTTGATTCTCAATATTCGTTTTAATGTAAGCAGGAGGAAGAACTGTTGCTTGCATGGACAGTTAAGGTCCATTGGCACACTGGCCTGCAGTGATGTAAGTAGAGTGGACTCCAGTTCATTGTAATGGTCACATGTAGTGTGTGTAGATTGATTCGTTCTCCCCTTCTGTGACCTCATAAAGCCTCAGAGAGATGAACTCAATCATCCACCACTCAATACTATATTGACTGTCCTCAAGCTCTGACCACTACACACAGACCTACTGTGTGTTTGTGTGTGTGTGTGTGTTTGTGTTTGTGTGTAGTTACGTGTGTGCGTGCGTGTGTGCATGTGTTGTGGGTCCTAGAAGGTTTGTTACCCCACAACCCCTTGGCACAAACACACACACATTAACACACACACACACACACACACAAACAGGATAGCAGAGTTGCCTTATGTGACCGAGACACACATTGCTCTACGATCCATAACATAATAAAAAGAGACAGGGAAAGAGAGAGAGGGAAAGAGAGAGAGGGAGGGGAAAAGAGATAGAGGGAGGGGAAAAGAGATAGAGGGAGGGGAAAAGAGAGAGAGGGAGGGGAAAAGAGAGAGAGGGAGGGGAAAAGAGAGAGAAGGTCAACTGGGAAGATAAACAGAAAGATAAGACAATACGAAAAGTTATACTTATGTTTGGAGGATGAGAGAGAGAGCAGAGAGAGAGAGAGAGAGAGAGAGAGAGAGAGAGAGAGAGAGAGAGAGAGAGAGAGAGAGAGAGAGAGAGAGAGAGAGAGAGAGAGAGAGAGAGAGAGAGAGAGAGAGAGAGAGAGAGAGAGAGAGAGAGAGAGAGAGAGAGAGAGAGAGAGAGAGAGAGAGAGAGAGAGAGAGAGAGAGAGAGCGAGAGAGAGAGAGCGAGTGAGTGAGCAAGAGAGCGAGAGAGAGAAAGAGAAAGAGAAAGAGAAAGAGAAAGAGAGAGAGAGAGAGATCTGGTGCTTCTGTCCCCAACCAAGGAGAGCCTACAGCAGCACCTAGATCTTCTGTACAGATTCTGTCAGACCTGGGCCCTGACAGTAAATCTCAGTAAAACAAAAATAATGGTGTTCCAAAAAAGGTCCAGTTGTACAAATACAAATTCCATCTAGACACCGTTGCCCTAGAGCACACAAATAACTATACATACCTGAGAGACAAGGCAAGAAGGGCCTTCTATGGCATCAATAGGAACATAAAATTTGACATACCAATTAGGATTTGGCAAAAAAATACTTGAATCAGTTATAGAACCCATTGCCCTTTATGGTTGTGAGGTCTGGGGTCCACTCACCAACCAAGAATTAATAAAATGGGACAAACACCAAATTGAGACTCGTAAAACATGTAAAACACCAAATAATGCATGCAGAGCAGAATTAGGCCGATACCCGCTAATTTTCCAAATCCAGAAAAGAGCCGTTAAATTCTACAACCACCTAAAAGGAAGCGATTCCCAAACTATCCATAACAAAGCCATCACCTACAGAGAGATTAACCTGGAGAAGAGTCCCCTAAGCAAGCTGGTCCTGTGGCTCTGTTCACAAACACAAACAAGCCCCAGGACAGCAACACAATTAGACCCAATCAAATCATGAGAAATCAAAAAGATAATTACTGGACATACTGGAAAAAATTTACAAAATAACGGAGCAAACTAGAATGCTATTTGGCCCTAAAAAGAGAGTACACAGTAGCAGAATACCTGACCACCGTGACTGACCCAAAATTAAGGAAAGCTTTGACTATGTACAGACTCAGTGAGCATAGCCTTGCTATTGAGAGAGGCTGCCGTAGGCAGACCTGGCTCTCAAGAGAAGACAGGCTATGTGCACACTGCCGACAAAATGAGGTGGAAACTGAGCTGCACTTCCTAACCTCCTGCCAAATGTATGACCATATTAGACACACATACAGTGCCTTCGGCGAATATTCAGACCCCTCATCACCACCCATATTTAGCCCTGGACTGTTCAGTAGTGTGTTGTGTGTGATTGTTAAGCGTTGTGTCGTTTACTCTCTCTTTGTTATTCTCTTTCTCATTATTAAGTAAACCTTGACCTTGTTAATTCCTACATCTGCGTCCTGCCTCTTCGTATATCAGTACTTGTCACAGAATCACACACCTCATGAAAATGGATGCAGCAGGAGTTTCCCAGTGCCTCGACCAGCACCAGCAGCAGCTTGCCCAGTTGAACGCCTCCATGCAGGTAGTGCTCCAAACTGCATAATCTTCCCAGTGCTCTGGTTCCACCTCAGGGAGCGGCGAGTGCATCCAATCCACCTGTTCCCGTGCAATCACCCACTTCTGAGGGAACCCTCACCCTACCGGAGCGCTATGATGGTAAAACTACTAAATGTAGCGGCTTCCTGCTACAGGTTTCACTTTATCTGGCGCGTCAGCCTGGGGCATATCCATCTGACCAAGCCAGGATAGCGCTGGTGATTTTGCTACTTAAAGGAAAGGCGCTGAATTGGGCCATGGCAGTCTGGGAAGGAGAGGAGGCAGTGGCGCTTCCCTACTTCACCTTCCTCGCTCGGTTCAGGGCGGTGTTTGATCATCCCACGGAGGGAAGGGACAGGGGTGAGCACCTCCTCCATCTACAACAGAGAGAGGGGCCCGCATCTGAGTACACTCTGAGCTTTCGCACAGTGGCGGCGTCTTCCGGCTGGAATGAGCGTGCTCTGCGCACGGCCTTCAGGAGAGGCTTACAGGAGGACATTAAGACAGAACTCGCATGTCGGGACGACGAGATGAACCTTGATACCCACATCACCACGTCCATCAGTCTTGACGACATGTTGAGAGCGAGATGGCGTTCCCAACACCTCCCGGAGCCTCGACGCTCACCCCATCTGAGCTATGGAAGCCGCCCTGCTTCCGAGTCCTCACCCATGGAGGTGGGCAGCACCCCCTACACCACCACAGACCACAGATCTCCTGGTGGCTCCCTATCTAGGCGGTATGACTCCTGTCGCCACTCCGTGAGTGTTACGTCATCTCCTATCACAGAACCATTGTTTTTAGTTCCCATAACGGTGACTGGTTATTTCTTCTCGTCCATTTCTACTGCAATGATAGATTCCGGATCAGCGGGGAACCTTATAGATAGGGAGCTGGTCACCATCTCTGCTACACGTCACCTCACTGGCCAATAAACCCCTTGGATCAGGCACCATTACGCACGTCACTATCACCATTCCCACACTACCGGAGCACCACGAGGAGCTGTCATTCCACATCGTCACGTCACCCCTTCACCGGATCGTCTTGGGATTTCCCTGGCTCAGACTACACAACCCCACCATCAATTGGATCACCAAGAGGATCACAGCCTGGTCCACCTCATGCCGGAAGACCTGCCTGGCGGTAGTTGGTTGTTCCACGTTAGTGCAGAGTCCGGAGTCCGCCCTCCAGCTCAACATTCCACGTGAGTACTTAGATCTCTCCGATGTCTTCTCTTCATCAAAGGCTACGTGTCTCCCTCCTCACAGGCCCTGGGACTGCGCCATTGACCTGCTGGAGGGACAACACCCCCCGAATAGTTGCATTTACCCCCTTTCCATGGCAGAGACTGAGGCCATGGAGAAGTATGTGGCGGAGACCCTGAAACAGGGGTTCATCAGACGCTCTACCTCTCCTGCCTCCGCCAGCTTCTTCTTCGGAGGACGGAGGACTGAGACCATGCATTGACTACAGGGGGCTGAATGCAGTCACCACCAAGTACCGGTACCCCCTCCCTCTGGTTCCGTCGGCCATCGAGCAGCTACAAGGGGCCCGGTACTTTACCAAGTTGGACCTGAGGAGTGCCTACAACCTGATCCGAATCCGGGAAGGAGACGAGTGGAAGACAACATTCAGCACTACCTCAGGCCACTATGAATACTGCGTCATGCCCTACGGCCTCGCCAACGCACCTTCTGTGTTCCAGTCCTTTGTCAATGACGTGTTCCGAGACATGCTGAATAGACAGGTGGTGGTGTACATCGACGATATCTTGATCTACACGGCTACATTCGAGGAGTACATCAGGGACGTCCGAGCTGTCCTACTACGCCTCCGGGAACACAGCCTGTTGGTGAAGGGGGAGAAATATGAATTCTACCAACAGGCCATCTCCTTCCTGGGATACAGGATCAGTCCTCAGGGGGTGTTCATGGAAGGAGTGAAGGCGGACGCCGTCAGGTCATAGCCAGTCCCCACCACCATCAAGGGCCTACAGAACTTCCTGGGCTTCGGCAATTTCTACCGCCGTTTCATCAGGACCTTCAGCTCCATAGCCGCCCCGCTCATCTCTCTCCTTAAGGGTGGGCCTCAGAAGCTGGCCTGGAACCCTGAGGCTGACGCTGCCTTCAAGAGGCTGAAGGAGAGGTTCACCACAGCGCCTATCCTAAAACACCCAGATCCATCTCGTCCTTTCATCCTGGAGGTGGACGCATCGGAGGAGGACATGGGTGCGGTCCTCTCCCAGCGGCACGGTAAGCCAGAGAAAATGTATCCCTGTGCCTTTTTCTCTAAAAAGCTTACCCCCGCAGAGAGGAACTATGGAGTTGGAGACAGGGAGCTGTTGGCGGTGGTCCTCGCTCTGGAGGAATGGAGACACTGGCTGGAGGGCGCAGTCCATCCATTCTGGATTCTTACTGACCATCGGAATGTGGAGCACATACGGGCAGCGAAATGGATGAACTCTCGTCAAGCCAGGTGGGCCCAATTTCTTACTCACTTTCAATTCATTCTGTCCTACCGCCCAGGATCCCAGAATGTGAAAGCCAATGCACTCTCCAGGATGCACCATACCGGGGAAAGGAAGGATCTGGGGGGTCCTATCCTGCCCTCGTCTCTCATCGTTGCACCTGTCATTTGGGATGTGGACGAAGACATCCGCCTGGCGGCTCAGGAGGACCCAACGTATGCCAATGCCCCTCCGGGGCGCATGTATGTACCCACCAGTGTCCGTGACTGCCTGCTGATCTGGGCACACACCACCCTTACGGCAGGGCACTCTGGTATTACGCGCACCCTGCATTCTCTAACGCAAAAATACTGGTGGCCCACCTTGGCTTCTGATGTCTCCCGCTATGTCAACTCCTGTTCCAAATGTGCCCAAACGAAGACAACTCGGAACGCCCCGGCAGGCAAACTAGTTCCTCTCCCAGTGCCTCAGCGACCTTGGTCACACCTGTCACCGACCTTCCCCGTTCTGACGGCTTCACCACAGTCATGGTGGTCGTAGATCGGTTCTCCAAATCATACCGTTTTTTTGCCACTAACTGGTCTTCCTTCTGCTCTCCAGGTCGCTGAGGTCCTGTTCCAACAGGTCTTCCGGCATTATGGACTTCCGGAGGACATCGTCTCGGAACGTGGTCCCCAATTCACCTCCTGAGTGTGGAAGGCTTTCCTGGAGAAGATCGGGGCCACGGCCAGCCTCACTTCCAGGTATAGGCCTCAGTCGAATGGGCAGGTGGAGCGCATGAACCAGGAGCTGGGTAGGTTTCTTCATTGGCACTGTCAGGACCGGCAGGGTGACTGGGCAAGGTTTCTTCCCTGGGCAGAATATGCCCAGAACTCACTCGTTCACTCCTCCCTCCCTTCCAGTGCGTCCTGGGGTACCAGCCGGCCCTGGCCCCTTGGACAACCAGCCAGACCGATGCGCCCGCTGTCGACGAGTGGTTCCACAGGGCCGGACAGGTCTGGGACGCCGCCCATGTCCCTCTCCAGAGGGCCATTCGTCGGCAGAAGGACCAAGCCAACTGCCACCGCAGTGAGGCCCCTGCATTCCAGCCTGGTGATCGTGTCTGGCTGTCCACAAAAAACCTCCCTCTCCGCCTGCCCTGCAAGAAACTGAGCCCCCGGTTTGTGGGGCCGTTTAAGGTCCTCTGGCGGATAAATAAGGTATCATACCGGCTGCTCCTTCCCCCTCACTACTGTGTCTCACCCACTTTTCATGTGTCTCTCCTTAGGCTGGTTGTTCCTGGTCCTCTGGCGGATGCCATCCCCCGAGGATACGCCCCCTCCACCCCTGGACATTGACGTGAGTCCAGCGTATGCAGTGAGGGACCTGCTGGACTCCAGGTTCTGTGGGGGACGGCTCCATTACCTGGTGGACTGGGAGGGGTATGGTCCTGAGGAGAGGCGCTGGGTTCCGGCTGGGGACGTTCTGGACCCCAACCTAATTTGGGACTTCCACCGTCGGCTGGAGCCACGCGTCCTGGGGAGGGTACTGTTACGTCTCCTCCCGTTGCTCCCCTCTGGCGCTCTGATTCGCCGGTCTACTGAGCCACCGGTCTGAGCGCACCACACGGGCAACACCGGAATGGAAACCCAATGCACCCTAATCACCTCCAGCGCACCTGCGCCTCATCATCTCATCACCACCCCTATTTAGCCCTGGACTGTTCAGTAGTGTGTTGTGTGTGATTGTTAAGTGTCGTGTTGTTTACTCTCTCTTTGTCATTCTCTTTCTCATTATTAAGTAAATCTTGACCTTGTTAAATCCTGCGTCTGCGTCCTGCCTCTTCGTATATCAGTACTCGTCACACATAATATGACACTTGAAATGTCTTTATTATTTTTGAACTTTTGTGAGTGTAATGTTTACTGTTCAATTTTTTATTGTTTATTTCACTTTTGTGAAATTGCTTTGGCAATGTTAACATATGTTTCGCTGAGAGAGAGAGAGAGAGAGAGAGAGAGAGAGAGAGGTCAGGCTGTTGTGTTCCTCTGTAAACCTCCAATCTACCTCATATCTCACTCAGGGGGAAGAAGAGGGGAGGACAGGGAGGAGAGGCGAGGAAGGAAGCTGTGCTGATTCTGCTGATGCAGGTACTGTGTACTGGAATGGGGAAGCTACTAAACTGTCTTTTATGTACAGAGTTTCTCTCCCCTCACCCATACATTGGTGTTTGTTCTTCACTGGTTGCCCTTTTCTTGTGTCTCTCTCTTTCTCCATCTCTCTCTCTCTCTCTCTCTCTCTCTCTCTCTCTCTCTCTCTCTCTCTCTCTCTCTCTCTCTCTCTCTCATTCATCCTCTCTCTCTCTGGGGGTTTCTCCAGTGTTGTGTTGATGTGTTGGGCCCTTCTGTCTCTGCCTTAATTGCCATGTTATCAGCTCCTCTCCTGCTCTGCTCTGAGAGTTAGCAAGGGCCTTTCAGTCAGAGAGACACGCCAATTACCTCTCCTCTCATCACACACACATACACACACTGACACGAACACTATCCCTGCAGGAGATTCTTGTCCAGGCCAAATGATCCCGGAAGAAATCCTTAGACACAGCTCTCCCCTTCTCTCTCATCTTCTTCTCCCTATCTCTCTCCAACCCTCTTTCTCAATACCCTAGGCCTATTCATCTCCCCTTCTCTCTCATCTTCCTCTATCTCTCTCCATCCCTCTTTCTCAATACCCTAGGCCTAGTCCCTCCCCTTTACTGTATTTGTTTCTCTGCTTTCTTTCTCCTGAGGTTAGTGTGGGTGTTAGTGTTTCTGACCTCTCAGTCACCCCCAAAACAAGACCACAGGTGCACCATTATACAACCACAAACACACCATCACCCCATCAGCATTGGACCAGAGGACATATGAACACACAGAACCAAAAAACAATCAAACAATGGCTGAGAGCTGCTAAAAGGCAGACGTGATTTAAATCGAGCTGAGAGTTGAGCATCTGAGGAAGGTAGCAACCTACATTTGAGACACACACCTAAGAACTTTATCACAGTAGTGCAGGCATACTTTTAATCAAATCAAATTATATTTGTCACATGCTTCGTAAAAAGCATTTGTAGACTAACAGTGAAATGCTTACTTACGGGCCCTTCCCAACAATGCAGAGAGAAAGAAACTAGAGAAATAATAGAAAAGAAAAACACATAATAATAAAAGTAATAATAATGTAAATACACAATGAGTAATGCTCTATTAGTAGTGTGTGTGTGTATGTGTGTGTGTGTGTGTGTGTGATAGGGGGGGGTTTGTTTTTACAAGGATAGTAAAACAAGGAAAATGATGACAAGGGGGGACATTTCGCTGGTCCCCGCTTCTAGGCTTAGGGGTTAGGTTTAGGGTAAGGGTTAAGTTTAGGGTTAAGGGTTAAGGGTTAGGTGTTATGGAAAATACGATTTTGAATGGAAATCAATTGTTTGGTCAAACATGTGTGTGTGTGAGTGTGTATAGTGTGTGTGTGTGTGTATGTGTGTGATCCAG
Source organism: Coregonus clupeaformis (assembly GCF_020615455.1). Taxonomy (NCBI): domain Eukaryota; kingdom Metazoa; phylum Chordata; class Actinopteri; order Salmoniformes; family Salmonidae; genus Coregonus; species Coregonus clupeaformis. Next base: position 36,877,440 of record NC_059221.1, read on the forward strand.
ATTGTGATTATGTCCCTCTAATGAAGGGTGGTGTCATACTCTACCAGCTCTCACAGTCTCACGTCAGAATTCGACATTCATCCATGTTTCTCAAATGTCACATTTCTAAGTTGTTCCAAATTTCAAATTTCAAAGTGTTTAAGGTTAAGTTTAGGCATTAATTAAACAATTTTAAGGTTAGGGTTAAGTTCATGCATTAACTCCAAATTATTGACTGGTTAAGGTAAGGGTTAAGGTTTGTGATAGGTTTAAAGCAAAAATATCCAAAACAACTTTCTATCATTGGATTCAAACATGCAACCTTTGGAACCAGAGGCAGATGCTTACACACATCTGCCATCCATGTCCGCACTGCCCTGGCAAAACCGAAACCTAGTTGAAGGTAACAGCACTCACTGTTGCCCCTAGTGGTCGGTTTCCACGTCCTCAGACATGGATAGACGTCGAATACTTCCATGTTTCACCAAGCTACTCACACATCACATTAACACACACACACTCAAATTATCCCTCAGCGACATCACATTAAGACACACACACACACACACACTCCTATTAATGCCTAACCTTTTCATATTACCATGCACATATATAGTGACGGGCATGCCCACCCCATTATCTCTCAGTTAGTTAACCGTCATATTCCCTTATAATAAATCAATTGGCTTAAGAGAGGAAAGAGGAGGACAACACACACAAACACACACACACACACACACACACACACACACACACACACACACACACACACACACACACACACACACACACACACACACACACACACACACACACACTCCCTATCTTTGGATTAGGCAGTATTTGCTTCAGGTTTTACAACAGCAGCCTTATCCCTGAAGTCTGTTCTGAGCTGTGTCTAATTAGTGAAACTGATACTGTAATTATGACGTGAACAACCAGGACTGTAGTGTACACACACACACACACACACACACACACACACACACACACACACACACTACACACAATCTACACACACATTACACACAATCAACACACACCTAGTAAAACTGACTCTGCAGTGGCCAATCACTTAGCATTGGAAAAGACTCACTGTACTCAACTTTTAATGAAGCATTCAATTAAACTGGTGTTGTATTGTGTCTAAATCCCAGAACCAGAAAGCTGATCTATCTTACCAAACCATATATACAGTAAAGGCCTTTACCACCATCCTGCAAAGCCACTGTGCTGTGCCTATAGAGTGGAATATTACTAAATAGTTAATTCCACAGTTTGCATTGAGTGTTCCATGAACAGGTTCTAAGTTCTTTATTAGTAAGTATTCACATTTGATCTTCCTCTCTGGTCTTCAGGCTGGGAATCTCGTCTCGGAGTCTCGCTGGTGGTGACCTGGAACTAGGACAGATCAGAGTGGGAAGTCGGGATGACATGTCACATCCCGTCCCCGCTAACCATGACTGACAGACCCCCCCACACACACACACCCTGGGCTCAGAGGCTTCAGAAACACTCAGAGGTTAGTTATACTCCAACCTATCAGTGTCAACATAGTCATCTATATTCATCTATAATCTTTATTCAAACCTATTATGTCTGTGTAAGAGTAATGCTGAGTTATGTGCATTAGGCTACTCCTCTTCTCAATATTCTTTACTGTTCTACAAGATACCACTCCCTACTCTGTCCTTCAGTCCTATCCTCCTCTACCACCTCTACTACTCCCTCCTTCAGTCCTATCCTCCTCTACTACTCCCTCCTTCAGTCCTATCCTCCTCTACCACCTCTACTACTCCCTCCTTCAGTCCTATCCACCTCTACTACTCCGTCCTTCAGTCCTATCCTCCTCTACCACCTCTACTACTCCCTCCTTCAGTCCTATCCACCTCTACTACTCCGTCCTTCAGTCCTATCCTCCTCTACCACCTCTACTACTCCCTCCTTCAGTCCTATCCTTCTCTACTACTCCCTCCTTCAGTCCTATCCTCCTCTACCACCTCTACTACTCCCTCCTTCAGTCCTATCCTCCTCTACTACTCCCTCCTTCAGTCATATCCTCCTCTACCACCTCTACTACTCCCTCCTTCAGTCCTATCCTCCTCTACTACTCCCTCCTTCAGTCCTATCCTCCTCTACCACCTCTACTACTCCCTCCTTCAGTCCTATCCTCCTCTACTACTCCCTCCTTCAGTCCTATCCTCCTCTACCACCTCTACTACTCCCTCCTTCAGTCCTATCCACCTCTACTACTCCGTCCTTCAGTCCTATCCTCCTCTACCACCTCTACTACTCCCTCCTTCAGTCCTATCCACCTCTACTACTCCCTCCTTCAGTCCTATCCTCCTCTACTACTCCCCCCTTCAGTCCTATCCTCCTCTACCACCTCTACTACTCCCTCCTTCAGTCCTATCCACCTCTACTACTCCGTCCTTCAGTCCTATCCTCCTCTACCACCTCTACTACTCCCTCCTTCAGTCCTATCCACCTCTACTACTCCGTCCTTCAGTCCTATCCTCCTCTACCACCTCTACTACTCCCTCCTTTAGTCCTATCCACCTCTACTACTCCGTCCTTCAGTCCTATCCTCCTCTACCACCTCTACTACTCCCTCCTTCAGTCCTATCCACCTCTACTACTCCGTCCTTCAGTCCTATCCTCCTCTACCACCTCTACTACTCCCTCCTTCAGTCCTATCCACCTCTACTACTCCGTCCTTCAGTCCTATCCTCCTCTACCACCTCTACTACTCCCTCCTTCAGTCCTATCCACCTCTACTACTCCGTCCTTCAGTCCTATCCTCCTCTACCACCTCTACTACTCCCTCCTTCAGTCCTATCCACCTCTACTACTCCCTCCTTCAGTCCTATCCACCTCTACTACTCCGTCCTTCAGTCCTATCCTCCTCTACCACCTCTACTACTCCCTCCTTCAGTCCTATCCACCTCTACTACTCCCTCCTTCAGTCCTATCCTCCTCTACTACTCCCTCCTTCAGTCCTATCCTCCTCTACCACCTCTACTACTCCCTCCTTCAGTCCTATCCTCCTCTACTACTCCCTCCTTCAGTCCTATCCTCCTCTACCACCTCTACTACTCCCTCATTCAGTCCTATCCTCCTCTACCACCTCTACTACTCCCTCCTCAGTCCTATCCACCTCTACTACTCCCTCCTTCAGTCCTATCCTCCTCTACTACTCCCTCCTTCAGTCCTATCCTCCTCTACCACCTCTACTACTCCCTCCTTCAGTGCTATCCTCCTCTACCACCTCTACTACTCCCTCCTTCAGTCCTATCCTCCTCTGCCTCACTCCATCCCGCGCTGACATGGGACAAATCCCTTCTAATCTTTGGGATAAAGTGCATGGAGTAGACAGAGCTTTCTGAGTTCACAGAAATTAGGTTGAAAGGGCATGTATGGACAGCAGAGAGAGAAAGAAAGAAATAGAGAGGGGGAGGGAGGAAGGGAGGGAGGGAGGGATGGAGAGAGAGAGAGAGTCCAAACAAAACCCCACAGAAAGCATAGCTCATACATGTAACCGCACTGAACAGCCACCTAGAGAGAGAGAGAGAGAGAGAGAGAGAGAGAGAGAGAGAGAGAGAGAGAGAGAGAGAGAGAGAGAGAGAGAGAGAGAGAGAGAGAGAGAGAGAGAGAGAAAGAGAGCATACTATGTACAGACTCAGTGAGCATAGCCTTGCTATTGAGAAAGGCCGCCGTAGGCAGACCTGGCTCTCAAGAGAAGACAGGCTATGTGCACACTGCCCACAAAATGAGGTGGAAACTGAGCTGCACTTCCTAACCTCCTGCCAAATGTATGACCATATTAGAGACACATATTTCCCTCAGATTACATAGATCCACAAAGAATTCGAAAACAAACCTAATTTTGATAGACTCCCTTATCTACTGGGTGAAATACCACAGTGTGCCATCACAGCAGCAATATTTGTGACCTGTTGCCACAAGAAAGAACAAACACCATTGTAAATACAACCTATATTTATGTTTATTTATTTTCCCATTTGTACTTTAACTATTTGCACATTGTTACAACACTGTATATAGACATAATATGACATTTTAAATGTATTTATTCTTTTGGAACTTCTGAGTGTAATGTTTACTGTTAATTTGAATTGTTTCTTTCACTTTTGTTTACTATCTACTGCACTTGCTTAGGCAATGTTAACATATGTTTCCCATGCCAATAAAGCACTTAAATTGGATTGAATTGAATTGAGAGAGAGAGAGAGAGAGAGAGAGAGAGAGAGAGAGAGAGAGAGAGAGAGAGAGAGAGAGAGAGAGAGAGAGAGAGAGAGAGAGAGAGAGAGAAATAAAATAAAACTATTCAAATATAAAAGTGTAATGTCTTGGTACTCTTTGATGGGCCTGAAGGGATTTGGATCACTATGTCAGAAAACAGATTGACTTTCACATCTGTCCTACACTAACAACTAATCATCTTCCAGGTTAGTCTAATAAATAAAAAAATCTAGGCTACAATAGTGAGAATATGGGACATGAGGGATTGAAATTAGCATTAAGCATTTACCCTTTGAACATTACGATGGAGTTAATTATTTTCCACCCTATAAGCAAATAAAGTAAACAGTTAATTTGTTGACATCACATCAATATTGGAGACACATTTGGAAACACTGCTAGTGCTAATCAGAGAATATGATTATTTGTTTAGCTTGTCTCATTCTCTGTTAGCTATGTACTGTGTGCACTATATGAGTGCTGTGTATGATATGGGAAACATATTCCTTCTATTGCCATATGGCTTCCTCATATGACCTGGACTCTATCAGAGCCTCTTGGGCAGAACAAGCGTTTGGAGGGCAAAAAGAAAGAAAAAAACACTAGGAAGAGGAAAATACTGTAAAAAGGCTCACATGTTATATCGCACGCTAGGGATTGTGGGATTGATGTGAGTGGAGTTGGGCTTTTAATGCAACTTTAGAGCGAGAGAGAGAGAGAGAGAGAGAGAGAGAGGGAGAGAGAGAGGGGGGGCACCACAGGAGATGAGTGCAGGGATAGAGGGAGCAGGAGGAAAGAGAGAAACAAAACAAACAGAGACGGTTGACTGCTTGGGAGCGAAACGGCTTCAGCAGTATGCTCTGGCTCATGGTCTGTTTATCCCCAGGAGGGAGAGAAGGAAGAATGCAAGGAAAGAGAGAGAAAGAGAGAGAAAGAGAGAGAAAGAGAGAAAGAGAGAG
>NC_059221.1:36887640-36890140 GCF_020615455.1 Coregonus clupeaformis
ATGCGATAGCGGTAACATGTTGAAACATGTTACCACTTGTAGGAGGCAGGTTTTCATATTTTTAGACTCACCGACAAAAACTTTAGATATTTCGTATCAGGTAAGGCATGAGGGGAAAGCCTACATGGTTTATGCAACTACAGGTACTGTAGTCTGAAGTGTTTTGATTGTGGGGAGATTGGACATCAGCGGCAGGCATGCACGCACAGGGAGCGGGGTGTGAAGGCCACTGATGGATCCTCTGTCGCTTCTGGATCCAGATCTGAGTGTAGGCCGGGGGTTTTGGGGCAGCCTCGGCCTCCATCCCGGGTCCAGACTCAACCCCAACCATCAGAATTGCAAGGTTCCGTCGCCCATACTGTGAATGTTAATGTTCCCGAGGTTGCCGTGGTGGTGAGCTCAGGGGTGGGCGTGATAGTGACAGAGCTCCCAGCAGTGGTTACCGAGGGCAGTGGCAACACTGACTTTGAGGCTGATACGCCTGTCTCACAGACAACGGAGAATGATGTGCCCAGTGTAATTACAGACACGCAGGGTGATGTGCCCAGTGAAATTACAGACACGCAGGGTGATATTGGGGAGGGGTTGGGGGCAGTGGGGGGGAGCCGGCGGGCTCTGGATTCCATGGAGCTGCTCAATGAGGACGGAGGAATGGTGGAAGAGATTGACAAGCTGTCAGATATCCCCATCAATGAAGATGTAGCGTCTCAGGGTGTCCCAGTCAGGTTCACTGGTACACATTACAGCAGGTTGACAATTTTTTTGCAGGATTCATTTGGTAAGAAGATTGGCATACATTATTTTTTTCCTGATGTAGAGAAGTTTATCAGGACAGTCAGTCATATTAAGATATCAGTGGGTTTGGATAAAGTCAGTCAGAGGGGGCGTTTGCATCTGAATGGCCATGTTGCAGGAATAAGGAAAGGAAAGGTCCAGCAAAAATAAAGAAAGTGGTAGAAAATAAAAGTTTACAAAAAATAATGGGTATGATCATGATGTACGACAGATTACACACTAAATAGGAACTGGGAGGAAGCTCATCCACATTCAGGGGTGGTTTTAACCAATATGTTGAAACAGTATGGGTGGAGGGACAGAAATCAGGGAGGGAGGAGCTATACATGGGTGAAGGTAGTGGAGGGCAGGATTAGTGCAGCAAGGCTGGATAGGATCTATGTCAATAAGGGGATCTGTAACAAGGTTCTTGTCTCCCGGATCTGGCCTTGTGGTTTTTCAGACCATCATATCGTAACAGTTGAGTATAGCTTCTCAGTTGTACCTCGTCCGAGGTCTTACTGGCACTTTAGTGCTATATTATTGCATGATGCCTCATTTTGTGAGGGGTTTGGTGTCTTTTGGGAGAGTTGGAAAGGGAAGAAAGCTGTGTTTGATAACCTAAGATAATGGTGGGAGGTGGGGAAAACACAAGTAAGGGTGTTTTGCCAGCAGTACTCTGCCCATGGGACAGCTAGGATAAGGTATACTATTCAGAGGTTGGAGTAGGATATTAGAGGCATTGAGGATAGCCTTACTGGGCAGCAGGATTTAGGGTCAGAGAGGGAGTTGAGGGCTAAGCAGATGCAGCGGGGGTCTTTTCAACAGGATCAGGTAAAGGCTGTGCTTATTAGAGCACAGATGACTACCCTGACAGAAACGGATGCTCTGAGTGCGTTCTTCTTCAACCTGGAGAGGAAGTCGGCGCAGCAGAAGCAGATGTTCCATCTGCGGCGTCCTTCAGGGTCTCTGACTTCGGATCCAGCAGAGATGAGGAGGATGACTATGGACTTCTACGCAGACCACTACGGTGACAGCAACACTGATCCACAGTGTGCTCAGGAGATTCTACAGACGTTGCCTAAGCTCGGGCCTGAGCAGAGTGCTGGGCTGGAGGGTGATCTTTCTTTTCAGGAACTAACAGCGGCTGTGCAGCAGCTCTCCCCAGGCCGTGCCCTTGGGGTCAATGGACTGACAGCTGAGTTATATAAAGGTTTCTGGGGTGTATTGGGGAGGGACCTCTTAGAGGTCTTTCGGGAGTCCTTTGAGAGCTCTGTACTACCAGTCAGCTGCCAGCGGGAAGTGCTGTCACTACTGCCGAAGAAGGGGGACCTAGCTCTTTTGAAGAACTGGAGGCCAGTATCGTTGCTCTGCTTGGATTACAAAATACTGTCCAAGTGTTTGGCAAATCGTCTGAAAGGTTGTTTGGACACAATAGTTCACAGGGACCAGGCATACTGTGTGCCTGGGCGGACAATAATGGACAACTTGTTTCTTTTGAGAGATGTGATAGATGGATGTATGATCAGGACCTGGGGCTCATTTCGATAGATCAAGACAAATATTTTGATAGAATGTGTCATGCCTATCTGTTTGGCCTGGGATGTGGGTTTAGATCATGGGTCAAGTTATTGTATTGTGGGGCTTCTGTTATGGTAAAAGTCTGGGGTGGGCTGAACTGGCCAGTCCCAGTTAGGAGAGGGATTAGGCAGGGGTGTCCACTCTC